>NW_015505892.1:235854-261550 GCF_001515645.1 Sinocyclocheilus grahami | reverse complement strand
GAGAGAGACTCAGAGAGTGAGAGAGAGAGAGATGTTCACATGTTATAATTTGTTACAGTTTAATACTTCTAAGATGTTATAATATTCCAATCTATTACTGTGATGTTCATTTAATTATTATTATTGTTATTATATTATTATTTTTTATCTTTCTGTACATGTATACTAAGCTTTGGCAATATTGTATCATTTACAGTCATGCCAATAAAGCAATTTTTGAATTTGAATTGAGAGACAGAGACTCAATGAGAGAGAGAGAGAGAGAGAGAGAGAGAGAGCGAGAGCAAGTGAGCACATGTTAGTCAGCGTTTGTTAAAACTCAACCCAAACCATGGCTTTGTGTCCGACATAACCTGTCGTCATGGTTACGGCTCTGGTCTCAAGTGCGCTTCTCATTCAACTGCAGTCCGTCTATTTTTCCTTTTGTGTTCGACACACTCGATCGCTCGATCAGTGTTCGTGTGGTGTTTTACCTGAGCGTTATCATTGTCAAGCTGCTCCGTACTTTTGCATTTCTTCATTCTGAAACAGAGAAACATGAGGATTTGTGCGTTGAAACAAGAATAATCAAGTTAAATGTGACATGAATGAGGGATAATAAAGCTAAAAAAAATTGGGAAAGAAATTAATGCTTTTATAGTATATGATACTGATTTCTGAAGATCATGTGACACTGAAGACTGGAGTAATGATGCTGAAAATATAGCTGCGCATCACAGAAATAAATATCATTTTACAATATATTACAATAGAAAACAATTATTTTAAATTGTAATATTTCACGATATTACTGTTTTTACTGTATTTTTGATCTTAGAGACGTCTTTCAAAAACGTCTTTCAACTTGTTTCTTTAAATGATTTATTAATTGATTGTAATTTTAAAGTTTTATGATTTAATTAATTATTAGTAAGTGTTTTATTTTGGCTGATTTAATTTAACATATTTATGATTTAATTTATTATTACTAAATGTTTCTTTCAGATTGATTTAAAATTATTTACTTTAATTTTACATTTTAATTTAAAAAATGTTCAGCTTTGGTAAAAACATCGGATATTTATTTTCATTTTACATATTTATGACTTAATTATTAGTAAGAGTTTCATTTTGATCAATTTAAAATTATTTTATTTTTTACATTTTTATGTAAAATTCAAAAACATTACAAAAAAAATCTTACTTGTTTTTCTTCTTGGGCTCACTGAAAAAGAAAAAACAGATTGTGAGGGTGAGAGATATCATGAATGTTATATACCTTTTATTTTATTCAGTTGTTAATTTTAATATATTTAAATCCCATCATGCCAGATGATCTCAGACAGCAGTCATTCCTCATACCAGCTGTTTAATTTCATTACGGGGTTGAGCTCATGGGGTCCCACTCACGCTCACGGCGCTCATTTACTCTGCTTTTGCTATACAACAATAATAATTAACAAACAAACTGCACTCCATGTAGAAAAGGTCATCGGCCCCTGGCTTTGTTAGACGTGAAACCTCATTATAAATCCCAAGACAAAACACACTCACACACTGCAGCTCTCTTGATGCATTAGCTGAATTAAAGCACTCAAAGCTTGCAGCACTTAATGATTCATCTTACTCTCGTTCTTTCTTGCATTTTCCTTTGTATTTCTCTTACTTCAAAGTTCAAGTGAACTGAAACACACACACAGACAGACACAGACACACAGATACACACACAGGTTTGTTTTTGTGAAAAGTGGGGACATCCCATAAGCGTAATGGTTTTTATACTGTACAGACCGTATATTCTATTGCCCTACACCAACCCTACCCCTAAACCTACCCCTCACAGGAGACTTTCTGCATTTTTAGATTTTCAAAAAACTTCATTCTGTATGATTTATAAGCTTTTGTACCCGTGGGGACCACAATTTAGGTCCCCACCGTGACACGAGTCCCCATGAGTCTGTGTGTAGTCAGGTTTAAGTCCCCACCAGGATATATAAACCAGTACAGACACACAGACACAGACACAGACACAGACACACGCACACGCACACAGACAAACACACCTGTTGAGTGCCTTGACCTCACTGCAGTGCTTCTCTGTGGCCATTTCCAGGAGTTTGGTCAAACGCTGTCACATAGGAAATACAGGAGAGAACACAGGAAGTGTCACTTACACATATCAGAACAGAACACACCAGCTGGCCCTCGGAGCCGCGCCGAGATCTGCTGCGCTGCCATACAGAGGAAATGAATACAAGCACTTCCTGCCACTTCCAAGAAAGAAATATCTAGCAGCTGCTTTCTGGTCCAACAGGTGAAAATTATGCATCTGATCACTTGTTTTTAGAGTGTTGCTATATGGTTGCTAGGTTATTTTGAGTGTTTTATAGTGTTGCTATGAGGTTTCTGTGTAGTTCTGAGTGTTTTAGAGTGTTGTTATGTGGTTGCTAGGTTATTTTGAGTGTTTTTGAGTGTTGCTATGTGGTTGCTAGGTTATTTTGAGTATTGCTATGCGGTTTCTGTGTTGTTCTGAGTGTTTTAGAGTGTTGTTATGTGGTTGCTAGGTTATTTTGAGTGTTGCTATGCGGTTTCTGTGTTGTTCTGAGTGTTTTAGAGTGTTGTTATGTGGTTGCCAGGTTATTTTGAGTGTTTTTGAGTGTTGCTATGTGGTTGCTAGGTTATTTTGAGTGTTTTCGAGTGTTGCTATGTTGTTGCTAGGTTATTTTGAGTGTTGCTATGCGGTTTCTGTGTTGTTCTGAGTGTTTTAGAGTGCCGTTATGTGATTGCTAGGTTATTTTGAGTGTTGCTATGTTGTTGCTAGGTTATTTTGAGTGTTGCTGTGTGGTTTCTGTGTTGTTCTGAGTGTTTTAGAATGTTGTTATGTGGTTGCTAGGTTATTTTGAGTGTTGCTATGTGGTTGCTAGGTTATTTTGAGTGTTTTCGAGTGTTGCTATGTTGTTGCTAGGTTATTTTGAGTGTTGCTATGCGGTTTCTGTGTTGTTCTGAGTGTTTTAGAGTGCTGTTATGTGGTTGCTAGGTTATTTTGAGTGTTGCTATGTGGTTGCTAGGTTATTTTGAGTGTTTTCGAGTGTTGCTATGTTGTTGCTAGGTTATTTTGAGTGTTGCTATGCGGTTTCTGTGTTGTTCTGAGTGTTTTAGAGTGCTGTTATGTGATTGCTAGGTTATTTTGAGTGTTGCTATGTTGTTACTAGGTTATTTTGAGTGTTGCTGTGTTTTCGAGTGTTGCTATGTGGTTGCTAGGTTATTTTGAGTGTTGCTATGTGGTTGCTAGGTTATTTTGAGTGTTTTCGAGTGTTGCTATGTGGTTGCTAGGTTATTTTGAGTGTTACTATGCGGTTTCTGTGTTGTTCTGAGTGTTGTTATGTGGTTGCTAGGTTATTTTGAGTGTTGCTATGTGGTTGCTAGGTTATTTTGAGTGTTGCTATGTTGTTGCTAGGTTATTTTGAGTGTTGCTATGCGGTTTCTGTGTTGTTCTGAGTGTTTTAGAGTGTTGTTATATGGTTGCTAGGTTATTTTGAGTGTTTTAGAGTGTTGTTATATGGTTGCTAGGTTATTTTGAGTGTTGTTATGCGGTTTCTGTGTTGTTCTGAGTGTTTTAGAGTGTTATATGGTTGCTAGGTTATTTTGAGTGTTTTCGAGTGTTGCTATGTGGTTGCTAGGCTATTTTGAGTGTTGCTATGTGGTTGCTAGGTTATTTTGAGTGTTTTTGAGTGTTACTATGCGGTTTCTGTGTTGTTCTGAATGTTTTAGAGTGTTGCTATGCGGTTGTTAGGTTAATTTGAGTGTTTTAGAGCGTTGCTCTGCGGTTGCTAGTTTTTTTTCAGAGTGCTTTTTGGAGTGTTGTTATGGGGTTGCTAAGGTGTCTCCCTTACAAGATTTGAGGAATTATTCATGTCTGGAGCACAAACACTGCTGGGCGACAAACAATGAACTTTAATACTTAGTGTTAGAGGTTTCATCACATCACAGGAGCACTAGTACCAGATCATGATTGATTAAATATAAGCAGGAGCAGGGCTCAACAATAAGGATTTTTTCTGCTGGCCTGTTCGGGACAGTGGTTACATTTTTTACTTGCCCTGCCACAAAAAAATAAAATAAAATTATATATATATATATATATATATATATAGTTATTGTTGTTTTTGACAAATGTTATCTTGTATTCTAATAAATAAGCTTATATGATGCCAAAATTCTTGATTCCAATTTCGATAAATACTAGCCTGACTGTTCAGGTATAGAAATTAATAGTCAAATGTACAATAACATTGCATATTCTACACTGTATAAACGAATGCTTAAAAACACGTGCAAATGATAAACTTTCGTGACGATGCAGCAGCGGCCCGACCAGGCAGTCCTTATTGTTGAGCTCTGAGGAGTCTTTTGTCTTTTCTCGGAGCCCGAGCACAGATCCATTCAGAGATGGTCAATATGAGTGTAAGAGGGTGTTCGTGGGTCCGGTCAGGTTTACTCTTCCAGTACGGGACATGATTGACCCCTCATCTATGCAGATCTACTGACTGCACAGAGCAGCGGAGTGCTGATGGGTAATCAATACCTGAGAGAGTCCTGGCTCACGGCCAGCGGGAACAGCGCAGGTCTGAGGAGATGTTTGGCTCGTTGAAATGCTCAGTATGGCCACAATCAAACAAGAATTCGTAAAAATAAATAAATAATAGGCTAATTAAAATGCTCATTATGGCTGAAATCAATGAAAAAATAAATAAATAATAATAATAATGATCTAATTGAAACTCTTCATTAATAATTCATTAAAAAATTTAATAAAATTATAATAATAACTGGCTAATTAAAATGCTGAGTATGGCTGAAATAAAAAATAATTCATAAAACAATAATAATAATAACGATTACTATTATTATTGCGGTTTATATTATATAATGTAAAACAAAAACTGTGATCACTGTGTGATTATTGTGTTTGTTTGGCACAAGTGAAACCCTTCGTGCCAATCATGTTTTAATTAGACAGACATTCATGTGCTTTTTGAAAATGCTTGCTAGCAGATTTACACTGTGTGTATATGTGGATGATTTCTGAAACCAAATCTGCAGATTTCTTTGACTGTACGGCAAAAACACTCTCTCCGATGGCTAATGAATTATCTTTGTGATGCAGTTCAGGCTCTGCTGGAGTTCTGACAGTGTAATTTAGGTCACAGTCTCACTGTACAGTAATAATGTCTGTGTCTTTACCTCAGTGTTGTTTTGTTCTTTCTTCTTCTTGATTTGATCGTGTTGCTCCACTAGTAGCGCCCTGAGCTCCGACTTCAGCTTCTGCTTGAGTTCATTCATCTGATCACCGGGATCATCTCCAGACCTGGACAATCACATGGGGACAAACACAATCACTTAACCAGAGATCAACACACAACACACATCTCACGGGACAAAAACACGAAACACTGAAGTTCAACGGAAGTGTTTTTCGCGACTCAAGAGAGCTAAACGTGGATGCACACCAGACTTCTTTGCTAGTTTAATGAAGACCACCACTGATCTAAAACAGAACCTATGGAATTCCAAACCTGACAAAATTAGAAATAAATAAATATACAGAGAAATGTAAACAAGCAAAACTAAACAAATAAATAAATATATTGATAAATATACAAAGAAGAGAAAAAAAATAGTAATAATTATTTATACGTTTATTTCCTTACGTATATTTAAATTTATTTATTTATGTGGAAATAAATAAAAGTGGAAACAAATAAAAGTATAAATAAAAGAAAAAAAAATAAATGTGGGGAAAAAATAAAAATATACATAAGGAAATAAAAGTATAAATATTTTTTTATTTTCTTTGTATATTTCTTTTTTTTACATTTCTTTGTATATTTAGTTATCCTATTTATGTATTTCTAATTTTGTCAGGTTTAGAATTTTCCATAAGACAGAGCCAATCACCAGTATGTATATTGTTTACTAAAACCGAAATTGTTAAAAAAAAAAGTCTTTAATTGAAATAAATCTGAAATGAAATGTATGTATTAGATAAAAAACTCAAACTTAAAAAAAAAAATTTCAATGAGAAATTCCGCCTTGGCAACTAAATGAAATAAAATAGGTTTAAGTACTAACATTAGAAGAAAAAAAAAAAGAAATATAAAAAAATCGAAAACGAATAAAAATGACAAACGTACATAAAATTACTAAAACTTCAACTAAAAATAGAAAATTAATGTTAATGCAAGATATATTATCTGAAAAAGTCTTATCTTGCGCAGTTTTGCTTCTCAGTAGAGAAAAAACAAACTAAAACTGAAATAAAAAAATTTATAAAATTAATAAAAATGTAACTAAATTGAGAAAATATATGGAATTTGAAAATACTGCAATAGTATAAAATAACACTGCCTATAAGAGAGTGTGTTCGTTCTGCATTTACTTCTTGCCCGCGCTCTTTTTTTCTTCTGATTTTGGTTCAGGGTCTGGTTCTGGTTCAGTGTTTTCCTCTGGTTTTGTTTCGGGTTCTGTTTTTTCCTCTGGTTTGGCTTCAGGTTCTGGTTTTGGTTCAGGTTCTGTTTGTTATTCAGCTCAATTAAAAATAACAATAATACAAATGACAAAAGCACATAACAAAAATACTAAAAAAAAAAATGGCCAAAGCATATAAAGCAATGACTAAAGACTAAATAAAAAGTGAAAATATAAAAATAAAAACTATAATAGCATATAAATAATGCTAACATAACACTGACAAATCAGGGTTATTAATATACTATTACCAAAACTAAATTAAAAATTAATAAAAAATACTTAAAAAAGAAAAAAAAGAAAAGAAAAACTACTAAAAATCACAAAACACACAACACAAAAACTAAATGAAATAAAATATGTTCAAGCACTAAAATTACTAACACTAAATTAATAAATAAATTCAAATCAAAACAGAAAACATATTTGAATTCATAAAATTTTTACATTTATAATATACAATAATATAAAAAATTCAAAGTTATCTCATCCAATCGTATCAGTGCAGTTAAATTGACAAATTAATATTCAAATACAGTCAGGTATTTCATAGTGTACTATGATTTATTAAAGAAACACACACACCATGTCAGTGTTTTATAAGCAATGTCCATCACATGCATGTTATTTACCTGCGGCAGCTGCAGGAGTGGCCGCCGTCTGTGCGCCGTCAGCGAGAGGTAACTCATATTCACACACGTATGTTAAACTCTGGAACAGATTACAGTCAGATCCGTGTGAGACGTGCTTCATTTTCATCTTTTAGCATTTATAAAAGTGGTAAGTGACACATGGGGCAATTTATGGACAGACAGGAGCCTGGCACTAAGCGGTGGAGACATTTCATACATGTAGTTTATTTTGCAATAATGTCTGAATTATTGTACATTATCACACTTATTACAAGGCTACTTCTCAAATAAATGTGCATGAAATATTAGATTTATCACAGCACACACCGGCCCAGCTAACCAATCACAACACATTTCGTATTTCAGAAGGCGGGCCTTCATTTGATACAGGAACTATTCGAGCCGTTCATGCCAGACTGAGGAGAGAGGTGTTGTAATAATGTAAATTATGTGAAAAATAATGTGTTTTTCGAACAACCTAGTATGAGAGCCTGTTCTAGTACACCCCCAAAACAAAATCAAGACTTTGTAAAAGAGCATAATAGGACCCCTTTAAATGTGTATAGTGTTGTAAACCACACTGGTAATTTAAATGCATCACAGCTTAAATGTTTGAAAATTAATTCTAAATTAAGACCCATTAAAATCGTTATAACAAAATGTATTTAAATTCAGTTAAAATACATTTAATTTTAGTCAGACTACTTATTAAAAATACATTATAGTTTTAGTTGAAATAGATTTTAAATATACTAAATTGCAACTTCATAGAAAAAATAGGTAATACTTTACAATAAGGTCCATTAGTTAATGTTGATTAATGCATTAACTAATATCAACTAACAATGTGCAATACATTTGTTACAGCATTTATTAATCTTTGTTAGCATTAATTAAAAAAAAAGTACAACTGTTCATTGTTAGTTCATGTTAGCTCAGGTCCATTAACTAATATTGATAGATACAACTTTGCATTTAATAATGTATTTGTAAATGTTAAAATTAATATGAACTGAGATTAATGAATGCTTTACAAGTATTATTCATTTCTATGTTCACTGATGTAGTTAATAAATGGAACCTTATTGTAAAATGTTACCAAAAAAGGTATTTACATACAGTATATATTTAAATATATAATACTGTTAATGTAATCAATATTTTAGTTTATTTTAGTTAATTGCTTATTACATTAACCGTATTTAAAAAGATACAATAGATGCAATTATGAAAGCACATATAAACATGTATTAAAATCCCACTTAAATGGGTCATAAAAAAATCACTCTTAATTAGCCTTTAATATAAATTTAAACTATAATACATTTAAATCAATTACAAATTATATGCATTTAGGTTTTTGAAAAGGTTACATTTAATTCACACGAGTATATTCTTTTATAGTAGATTATTTGCGTAATAAGTACATGTATAGAAGCATGCTAAAGTGCACTTCTCACCTGTCTGCAGAGCGTCCAGAGGGATGATTCGGTGCCCTAAAAACTTGCCTCCCTCCTCCTGAACCACGAGTCTGAGGTAAGCCATCTCCGGCAGCAAGACCTGCTCAACATCACACAGACGTCAGGCTCTGAGCAGCTCAAACTCGCGTGTGTCATGAACAGTGTTGGGGGTAACGCATTACAAGTAACGAGAGTTACGTAATCAGATTAGGCCTGTCGCAATAATCAATATATCGACTTATCGCGCAATATATGTACACTGTAAAAAATTACCGTGAATTTAATGGTAAAAGTGCAAAAAAAAAAAAAATGCTACAGTAAAAACCTGTTAAATGGTTAACGGTAAATTCCCCTACTATATACGGTGAAAAACTGTATTGGACATTACATGTAATTTTACGGTAGTATAGAGTTTTTGGAAGTGAAAAAGACTGTATAATTTACAGTTAATAACCGTAAATTGACATTCCCAGAATTCCCTGCATTACATTTCAAATTTGATGTTTTTTAATTGAAATAACTATGTTTCTTCTTAGTTTTTTCTTATCAGTTTTGTATATTAGGGTTGTGTGTTATGTATTGTATATGTAGGGTAATGTTGTTAAATTAATGTTTATTGCATTATTTCAGTTTCATGTGTGTTACCGTGATGGTGTTTAGTGTTTGTGTGAATGACGCTGTGCACCTTCTATTAATGTTATTATTTAAAAGCTGCTTGTGATGGGCTTTGGTTCATCATGTGACTTTCTCATCACCTCCTGCATTTGGTGGTTATCAGTGTATTACAAAGCTACAAAACAGATTTCAGTACTTCAGTAGGTTGTTATATTAACATTATTTCAGTTAATGAAATTACGGTATTTAATTGTGAATTTAAGTTAAAACCGTAAAACCTGAAATGTTGCTACCATATTTTTTACGGTAAAATTCTGACAGCTGCCGTTTTTTTTACCGTAAATTTTATGGAATTTTTTTTACAGTGTACATGACCTCAATCAGTTTTGGTGACGCAATATATCGCCCATTATATTTACTTAAAAATGAATGTCACCGTGTTTTGTACATTCCACTTGCGCCTGTGTCTTCTGCAGCTTCTCGTACATAACGTGGTGAAGTCATGAAGTGCTAGATCAAATTTAAAAAATGCTTCTACAAACAAAGTTTCATCTGCAGATATGGCCTTGTTTAGGGATCTGTGTCTTTGTGCATACGGACATCTGACTGCTGAGTAGTGCTTGTGTTTTTCAGCAATAGTGTGCACCCTTACTTTACAGAGAAAAGAAGGTCAGGGAAAAATCTGTAGATGGAAAAATCTCCATGCACGTCCTTTATGCATTTTTCTTTTTTTGTACTTTGTACGTTTTTTAAGGTATCTAATATTTTGATACTTCATTTCTATGATCTAGGCTAAATAGTCAATCCTGTCGGTGAAAGGATCAAACTTCTTGTCGCTGCGACGGACCACGTCGTGTTTGAGGAGGTAACCCGTCCTGCCGTTAAACTCAAACAGAGCCATGTTCAGCTGCATGGGGAAATCTACAGCATCAAACACACATCACACCATTAACCCACAGACACAGTGACAGGACATCAACAACATAAAGAGCCGGTGTGGTCCTTTTTAAAACCCACAGAAGTAATGACATGAGATATATGTGTTAAGTATATTTTACACCTGTGATTATTCAGCTAGGACACTTGAAGAGAACAAACTTCATACATCCACTAATATCAATAAAACACCAGAGACAAAAAAATAAAAGTGAAGGTTAATGAAAAGATTTGCACAACATTGTCTGAACCCCTTTTTGATGATTAAACAACACATCTGCATGTTCACAGCCTAAACATAAAAAAGGACATTTTAAATAATAATTTTTAAAAAAAACGTAATTTATTGTTTTTCTTGTTTTCATTTTGATTGTTTTTATTTTGGCTGATGTGTTTTATTTTAAAATTGTTTATAATTGTTTATTTTAATTTTTACATTTTTATGATTAATAAATGGCATTTATAATGACATTTTTAAATAAACGAGTAATTTATGGTCAAAAACCTGCAATAAAAAAACGATTCAAAATTACAACAAAATAAAATTACATTTTAAATAAAGATTTTTCTTTTCTTTTTATGAAGTGTTTTATTTTGTGACCTTTTTTTAAAATAATTTTGTATTTTTAAAAAAAAAAAAAAAAAAAAAAAAAAAAAAATTATTTTTATTTATTTATTTTTTTTTATTTATTATTTTTTTTACTTTTTACACTTTTATCATTTAATTAAATATTAGCTTTTCATCAACGCATGAACCCCAGTTTGGCAAACCCTGAGCTAATGTAATGACATTCTTGCATATTTTTAAATTAACAAATCATTTATTGACAAAAACCTGCAATAACAAACATACAAAAAATATATTTATTTATTATTATTTTTATTTTTTTTACAAAATATTATTATTATTATTATTTTTTAAAAATAATCTATATTATGAAATGATTTATTTTAAGTTTACATCTCTGTAATTGAATTACTGTATTAGCTGCCGTATGTTCACTGTGATTTGACCCAACATAAGCGTCTCACCCATAGTCTGGTAGTTGAGCGCCACAAACTGGCAGCCGGCGGTCCAGAAGGGCTGAGGACTGTAGTTTGAAGAGTCCACACGGGTTCCTTTAGGGTAGATACGACTCATCTGCCTCTTATTATATCTACAGTCATCAGTTCAGGAAAGCACTGACATCCAAACACCAGAAAACACTGAGTCTGAATCTAACTGAGAGGACATGTCAGAGTAAAGGATACTCGACCCAGTCCACAGCGTTCTTAGCGATCAGACTCTCCCCTTTGGTTTCCACGAAGGAAGAGATGACAAAACTCTTGTTTTTTTCTATATTTGGACAGAATCAGATGGTGAAAACACGTCAGTATGAAACACATGGGACAGAAGGCAGAAACAACAGATCCAGTCCTACGATGCAGCACATTTTCTTATAATAAAAGTAAAAAATAATAATAATTATTATTATTATTAAATAAAAATATTAAATTTTATGAATGAAGACAAATAAGACATATTATTATTGTGATATAAAAATATATATATATAAGAAAATATAATAATAATAATTTTATTTTACTGTAAAATTACAATATTAATAAATATGGCTGTCTTAGTGTATTCATTTTAAACGTTAAACCATCAAACTTTTATTATGATTTTATTATTTCTGGGTGAATTACAATTATTATTATTATTATTAAATAACAACATAAAAATTGCTAAATAAAAACTATTGTTCCATTTCACTGTAAAACAAGAAAATAATTATTTTCTTTTACATTACTTGTAAAATTATTTTCTTTTTAATTTCTTCATTTTCAAACATCAAACCATCTCAATTTTATTTTGACGCAAATCCGCAGCCCTTAAAGCTTGAACTAATGAAAAGCTAAAAAAGTGTTACTAGGTAAACATAAGGGTGAAATTTAAATCATTTCACTACATTTTATTGGTTTATACATTTGATTTTGCATATTTATAGCTCAAATGGGAATAATTTGCCAAAAAAGTGCATTATATTTATTGTGTAATTGTGCATTAGAGGAGGTTTCAGGTGCATCACACATATGAGCGCATCAAGAGAATCCGCTCTGAACTCACTGGCTGCGTTCTCAAAAGAGATGAATTTGTTGGGCTGCACGTAGTTGACCAGAGCGGACATCTCTTCATACGCTGTCACTTCCTGTCCAGCGGTTCCCTGAGAGGAAATGACAAAGTATAGAGACTCAACAGATGTTGGTTCATAAAGAGAAGTCATTATGTAGCAAACAATTACTTTTAAAAAGCAGCTTGGAGTGTCTTTACAACATGGCCAGTTTCACGGCAGCATGCACTACTCTTCAAAAACACGCATGCAGACATTAATACTTTTATTCAGCAAGGATGCATTACAATTTTTCCAAAAGTGAGAGTAAAGACAAAAACAGTGCTGTGGCTGTTTGGAATTATTATTGTTGTCAAAATAGAGCAATGTTGTCTCTTGATTAACAAAAAAAAAATCTATATCGCTCGATTTGTAATCATGCTGATTTTTGGAGGTAAAAAAAAACCGGCACTCTTCGTGCGATATTGATTAACTATATGAAATGATAAAAATATATAAATGTTCTGCCCCCATATCTTGAATTTTGTGAGCATTCTAAATTAATTTTAAGAGATTGAATCATGCAGTGAAAGAGCGCATGATAATATCGATTTTTGGCATAAAAGAGAAATGTATAATTGTGACCCATACAATGTATTGTTGGCTATTGCTACAAATATCCCCCAGCGACTTAACACTGCTTTTGTGCTGCAGGGTCACATACATACGGTCTACTTCACCTCATCAGAGTTCTTCATCTTCTCTTCATCCTGTTCATCGTGGTCATCATGTTCTTCACGCTCATCTGGAGCAGCTGGACACAAAATACTGTTATTTTCAATGGGTTTTGTTTTTCCGGACCGCTGAATCAACTACTACAAAAAATTGTAGTATTAGCTTCATTCCAATGAAGATGACATTTGGTGACTTTTGTCACATTAGCAATATGAACACACACACAAATCACGGATATGATTTGGATATGTTAAAGGGTTAAAAAAAAACAGTCACACTTGACTTCTTCGCGGTCAAAATGAATGGGAAATACGAAAAAAAAAATTCATTTTCATTTTTTGTTCTGAAGTATGATTAACATTTATTGAATAACATTGAATAAAATATCAATTAATGTTTGTATAAAGTGTTTTGAATTATCACTGTCCATTCCTTATTTTGTTAGCTTTTTAATGATGAAATAACGAGTAACAAAAATGCTTTCTATGTGTTCTCTTTCTAACAAGATTTTAATGTTTGACTGCAATCATAATGTAAAACCTGATACTTATCTAACCATAAATATCTAAACCTTGACAAAAAGTAGTCTTTTAGAATGTCTAGATATATATCTAAATGCAAAACCTAAAAAAATGAAGAAATTATGTCTAAAAAAACAACGGGAATCCAAAAGCCTCTGTATATACTGTATCTACAGTGGGGCAAAAAAGTATTTAGTCAGCCACCAATTGTGCAAGTTCTCCCACTTAAAAAGATGAGAGAGGCCTGTAATTTTCATCATAGGTATACCTCAACTATGAGAAACAAAATGAGAAAAAAAAAATCCAGAAAATCACATTGTAGGATTTTTAAAGAATTAATTGGTAAATTCCTCGGGAAATTTTGTCTCTCATAGTTGAGGTATACCTATGATGAAAATGACAGGCCTCTCTCATCTTTTTAAGTGGGAGAACTTGCACAATTGGTGGCTGACTAAATACTTTTTTGCCCCACTGTATATAGGGTGCTAATACAAGAGGTTACGCAACATTACACACGTTTTTATGTTTTAATGCCTCCAGATGGACCAATTCTCACTTAAAAATTTTTTTATTTTAAATGCCTTCACTCTATATTAATGTGAAATATTGCATTTATTAAAACATAGCAAATAAATAAAGAAATATATATTTTTTATATTAATTCTAATGGGGAAAATAGCTCATTCAAATTTTATAAATATTGCATAGTATCATAAAATTCCCTCAAAATCATAAATAGTGTGTGAGTGAGTGAGTGTGTGAGAGACGTGGGAGCTGATGGCAGCGGGCGCTGGATATTTGTGGAGGTCAATGTGGATATTGTGGATGAGTTCTTCTGTGTCATCACGTTCTATTAGTTCTACAGCTTCAGTTTCTGAACTTTCACGCTTAGTAACACATACAGCTGTTCCCTCAACACAGTGCAACAGTGAAAAGGGACTTCTTTCAAACAGTGTCGCGTTCCCAACACTGTTTAAGCGACATACCCCGGTATTGCGGTATTTAAAAAATTCATATCATAACAAAAAAAAAACACCGGTATTCGGTATGAACCGGTATACCGCCCAGCACTATTTCAAGGCTTCGGTCACTTTTGACCGCGAAGGAAGCAAGTGTGACTCCTAAACGAAGAGGGCCAGAAGCAGTCCACTGACACTGAAGACTAGTTTGAGGACTGGTTAGTAGATGAACTGACCGGTTGCTGGCGGCGGGTCGCTGGCCTCTGGGTTAGCTGGAGCGGGTTGGTTTGGATCGGCGGGTTGGTTGGACTCCGAATCGTCCGCAGGTGTGTTTGTTTGTTCGTGACCAGATGCTTTCTTGGCTTGTTCTGGTTTGCTGGCAGGTGCGCTGCTTTTCTTATTCTTGATCAGTATTTTACCCATCAGCTCAGACGGACTCGGCACCGGATGACCCGGCTTCAGCTGAAAACACACCAGAGAAGATCAGATCAGATATTAAGTCGAATTACAACTAACAGTTCATTGGTAACACTTTACAATAAGGTTCCATTAATTCATGTTCGTTAATGCATTAACAGCAATATTTTGAGCAAAACTTTGTTACAGTATTTATTAATCTTTGTTAACATTAGTCCTGTGAAACGATTAATCGCATCTAATTGTTTATATATTTTATATATAAACAAAACATATTTTTTCTTAAATATATACAGTACATGCATATGTGTGTGTATTATATATACATAATAAATATACATAGCACACACACATATATTATGTAAACAAAACTTTTATTTTGGATGCGATTAATTGTTTGACAGAACTAGTTAATAACAATTAATAAAAATACAACCATTCAATGCTAGCTCAGGTCTGTTAAAAACATATAAAATACAACTTTTGCTTTTAATTATGGTTTAGTAAATGTTCAAATTAACAATAACTAAGATTAGTGAATGCTTTAGAAGTATCATTCATTGTTAACTAATATAGATAAGTAATGTTAACAAACTGAACCTCACTGTAAAGTGTTACTGGTTTATTTTAGTTTATTTTAATTTTATTTAATTTTATTAAATTTTATTATTTTATTTATTTGTAATTTTCTCTAGTTATTTTAAATACTTTATAAATATTTGTATTATTAGTTCATATTAAATAATATAGTTAACAAATAGATCTTTATTGTAAATTGTTAATTTTAGTTCATGTAACTATTTTATTTATCATTTCTAATCACATTTTCATCGCCTCTAGTCCATTTAGTGCTTTAGAGGTTTTTTTATTTTTATGTAGAAGTATTTTTTATTTTTAGTTCATATTAAGTAATGTTAACAAAATGTAACTAAATAATAATGTAAAGTAATGCAACTAAAATGAACACCACCATTTATTTTATTCTTTTATTTTATGTTTAATTACATTTTTGACTTCACTTGTCAATTTTAAATGCTTTCGAAATATTGTATCGGTAGTTCATGTTAACCAATATAGTTAACTAATGTAAATGTAAATGTGAACTAATGTAACCTTAATGTAAAGTTAATTTTACTTTGTGCAACTGATCACCATTTATTTTAATTTATTTAATTTTATCATTTTTAAATCGCATTTTAGTTGTATCTCGATCAAATATTGTCCTATCCTAACAAACCATACATCAATGGAAAGCTTATTTGTTCAGCTTTCAGATGATGCATAATATGTCACATATATATGAAGCGTTTGGACCCAACATGTGAACTCACAGGATATTTGTCCAGTACGTCAACGAGCAGAGCGTCTCCAAAGATCGTCCTGCAGTAGTGGGCCATCTTCTCCTGCTGCTTCACTCTGAAACAAACACATGAGCCCATTTATATCACATCCGAAATATCACACCAGCAAGCCTGCAACATGTGTTCATTTGTCAATCAAATATTAAAGATGTGTCTTACGAATCGACGTTCTCAAAGGAAAGGACCACAGGATACTTGGATGTTTTGAAGGCGCTCTCAGCAATCGCTTCGATCACATCCTGTCATGAAGAAAGAACACTCTTTACCCTCGTGAAGAAAACAAGTCCACTTAATCACACTGAACGCGCACTTGTAGTGTACTTCAAACCTTAAAAGTACATTTATAAAAACTGTAGATAATATCATATTAATTAAATAAAAAGGCCATTAAATTGCAATAAAGTCAAATTAGATTATGTTAAAGTTCATTTTAAATTAGAATGTTTTAATGCTTTTGATTTTAATAATTTAAAATGTTTAACTTAACAATAACTAGGATTAATGAATGCTTTAGAAGTAGTTTTCATTGTTAGTTCATGTTAAGTAATATATTTAACTGATGTTAATAAATGGAACTTTTTTGTAAAGTGTTACCAGTTTATGTTATTTCATGTAACTGGTCACCATTTACTTTACTTTACTTTACTTTGGTTTGGTTGTCATTTTATTTTAGTTTACTTATTTTATTTTATTATTTTTTTTATTTATGTTATGTTAAGCAGTATTTCCATCAGCTATAACAGTAAACATTTCGATATGCTAAAACTTTTTCAGAAAAAAAAAAAAAAAACTGGGAAGAAACTTTGGCTGATGAATATGTATTACAAGCTATTAGGTAAATTGTGGTAAGACGGGAAATAATTTTCATGTTCGCATTATCATATAGATTTTTAATTCCACTAAATGTGACATTTATTATAATAGGTTGTTTTGCCATTGTTTTTTTATTTTATTTATTTTTTTATTTTGGTTGTCATTTTATTTTAGTTTACTTTATTTTGGTTTGGTTGTCAATTTATTTTAGTTTACTTATTTTATTTTATTATTATTTTTTATTTATGTTATGTTAAGTTATTTTATTTTATTTATTTTATTTCAACGTTTTTTAAATTTTAATTCATTTAATTAAATATATTCCAATTATATATATATATATATATTACATTTAAAGTACATTTTAAATAATTATGTTTGAATAATTTTTTTGTCATGCTTTAAATAAGCTGACTAACATACTAAAGCACATTTTAAATCATTATACTACTTTGTCAATACACTGGGCAGTAAACTTTAACCATATTTCAAAGACAATAGAAGTAATTATAAAATTACGTATAAAAATGTACTTAGGTGGGTCAAAAAGCACTCTAAAGTTCATATAATTTAATTTAACACAAATTTAAACTATAATACAGTTTAATTGCAACCAACATGCAATTAAGTGCACAAAAACACTTTAGTATATTCTTTTAAAGAATTGAATTTCTGTAATAAGTACGCTTTTTTAAAAAGTATGCTAAAGTGTGTTTTTTCACGAGGGTGTTTATATGTATCTGTGTATTTAGTTTTTGAGTTGAGGTGAAGTTACTGCAAGAGCTGCTCCCGATTTTCACGTTTAGCTTGCATTGATTATGAGCCTCCACTGCGCATCCCATAATCACAGCGAGAGCTCCGATTGGAGGAACCCACCTTGAAGAGGATCTCGGTTGTCATGGTGAAGCCGTGGGTGATGATTGGCTCTTCATCCGGAGGTTTGCCCTTCCAGCAGTCGAGCTCCAGACAGCGGCACCCGGCGAGGAGACACTGGCGGTACATCTCCGGAGACGAGACGCCCGTCAGCTGCCCCGCTGCACACAACACACGCTTTCAACTAAATATGTGACCCTAAAAGCAGTGTTAAGCCGCTGGGGGATATTTGTAGCAATAGCCAAAGATACATTGTATGGGTCACAATTATTGATTTTTCTTTTATGCCAAAAATCATTGGGATATTAAGTAAAGATCATGTTCCATGAAGATATTTTGTAAATTTCCTGCCGTAAATATATCAAAACTTAATTTTTGATTAGTGATATGCATTGCTAAGAACTTCATTTGGACAACTTTAAAGATGATTTTCTCAATATTTCGATTTTTTTGCACCCTCAGATTCCAGATTTTCAAATATTGTCCGATCCTAACAAACCATACATCAATGGAACGCTTATGTATTCATCTTGCACAAATCTCAATTTTGACGAATTGACCCTTACGACTGGTTTTGTGCTCCAGGGTCACATCCACCCTCAGATTCCAGATTTTCAAATATTGTCCTTTCCTAACAAACCATACATCAATGGAACGCTTATGTATTCATCTTGTACAAATCTCAATTTTGACGAATTGACCCTTCTATAAACACGCTGAGTGTCGAGCCCCGAGTCACTGCTTTAGTTTCCTCCTCACCTGTGAGATAGGTGTTGTGGGAGGATTTGACGAAGTAATGTGGGATGGGTTGGGTCATATCGTGACTCTGGGCCAGTTTGTCCAGTTTCACCACTGATGTCTCAGATCCCATCAGATAAAACATCAAACCATCTGGAGAAATCTGACCTGCAGCAGCAACAGACTTCGAATGAACCTTCACAAATACAGGCACACATCGAAAACACTGTGTTGTTATTAACTGAGCTGATCTAATGTGACTGACTTAGTTTATATATTATTATAGTTTTTATTAATATTTTGATTTTAATTTTAATTTTAAGTTAAGGTTTTATTAATTTTGTCATTTTTATTAGTTATGTTTTTTTTATGTGTATGTAGTTTTAATTAACATTATATTATAGTTTTCATTCATATTTTGAACTTATTTTTAGAATTTCCACTTTTATTTTAATTTAAGTTAAAGTTTTACTAAATTTGCTGTGCATGTAATTTTTATTAGTTATGTTTTTAAATGTCTATATAGTTTTTTTTTATTTATATTATATTAGTATAATATTATATTATATTATAGTTTTTATTAATATTTTGAACTAGTTTTAATATTTAGATTTTCCATTTTTATTTTAATTTTGGAATAAGATACAATTTCTTAAAATGTACTTTGATATGAAGACGTATTATTTTAAGCATAAATGTAATATAATTTAGTGATGTTTCTGCTTAAAACATGAATAAAACTGTTGCCAATGGGTCAAGACAGCAGACATATGAATAATATTTTATTTTATTTTTTTCATTTTATTTTTTATTACATGAACAAAACTGCTGCCAGTGGATCAAGACAATACATGTAGATTAATAATAATGTTAATGTAAGATATATTAACAACTTGAAAATACAAAAACTAGAAACTGAAAGGAAGTAAGTTTACACTGAAGTACTAAAAATTACAAAATTAAAATGAAAGCTACAGAAAAAAAAGAAAAAAACGGACAAAAGCACAAAATCAAACAAAAAAATAAAAACTGATTCAAAATATTATTTAAATCAATAATACTAAAATAACTCTGCATCTCAGATATATTTTTTTAATTGTAAAAAAATCGCTCATTAAACTGAGCTCTGTGGGACACTCACCGCGGCTGGCGTTGGACGAGCTCGGCTCGTATTTCTCGATGAGATTCTTCACCTGTTCGGGTCTGACGAGCGGAAACAGCTCCTCATTGAGACGGGAATCTCGCTGTTTCTCGTTCAGGAACTTGGTCATCATCTCCTTTGTCATGAATCCCTTTCCTTTCGTGCTAAGAAGGTCATAATCAAACACTGACTAATGATCAGATCAAATGATCAAATGAACACATGCAGTGCGTTCACTCACAAGGACGTGAAGATTTCATTGATTTCAGGTCTGGGACACAGATTGAGTATGAAGGTCTTGAAGGCTGCTTCAGTGAACACATCAGGCTTGATGGTGTCAAACTAACAACACAAGACGACTGATGGTTAAACACTGCATACTCACACACTCACTCACTCACACACACACACACACTCTCACTCTCTCACACACTCACACTCTCACACTCTCACACACTCACACACTCACACACTCACACACTCACACACTCACACACTCACACACTCACACACTCACACACTCACACTCACACTCACACACACACTCACTCACACACTCACACACCCACACCCTTCACTCACACTCTCACTCACACTCTCACTCACACTCTCACTCACACTCTCACTCTCACTCTCACTCACACACTCACTCACACCTTTCCTTTGGGGAGACTTGCTGCGGCCAGAGCAGCTTCAACCCTTTTCTTGTCTGCTGGAAACATCTTAAAGATACTGAGACGAAGGATTAAGATCATTAGGAGAAGATATTAAATATTAAGCATCAGTTTAATGTGTGACACAAATTAAATTAGCATCCCAAATGCTGTTCTTTTCTAAATTTTGAGGTCGGTAAGATTTTTATGCTCACCCAGGCTGCATTTATTTGATCAAAAATGCAGTAAAAAATTTGAAATATTATTACAATTTAAAACAGCTGTTTTCTGTGTGAATATGTGTTAAACTGTAATGTATTTCTGTGATGCGCAGCTGTATTTTCAGCATCATTCCTCCAGTCTTCAGTGTCACATGATCTTCAGAAATCAGTATAATATGCTGATTTGCTGCTCGAGAAACATTTTTGATTATTATCAATGTTGAAAACAGTCGTGCTGCACAATATTATTGTGGAAACCGTGATGCATTTTATTTTTCTGGATTATTTGATGAATAAAAAGTTCAAAAGAACAGCATTTGTTTGAAATGGAAATCTTTTGTCACGTTATAATGTCTTTATTCTCACTTTTGATCAATTTAATGCATCTTTGGTGAATAAAAGTATCAGTTAAAAAAAATCTTAATGACCCAAACTTTTTGAATGTGATATAATGCATTTTTTTATATAAATGTTTTTTTTTCGTACTTTTTAACAGGGATTTTCCCATCTTTGTTGGTCTGCAGTGAGAGGCGGACATACCTATAAAGACGACAGAATATGGAATATTGGGAATATAAATCAATATTTGTCATGTCGTGACTAGTCTGAAATTGACCGCACAAATCCTCACACTTTCTCCAGGAAGAACTGTCTGCAGGCGTTCGCTCTCAGTGTGTTATATGCTATAGCCAGGATGTCGTCAGTCCACGTCTGTGCCAAAAAGAAATGAGCTTAGATTAGAAAAACATGACAGATTGATCTTCTGCTCTGCAGTGAATGGGTGCCGTCAGAATGAGAGTCCAAACAGTTGATAAAAACATCACAATAATCCACAGCACTCCAGTCCATCAGTTCACATCTGGAGAAGACAAAAGCTGAAACAAATCCAGCATTAAGACGTTTATAACTAAAATGAGTCCATAATCCATAATAACACTTCCTCCAGATCTGCTGTTGTCTCTCACATCAAAATCCAGACACATATTTGTTTAGAGCTGCTTAAACGCTGCTTGATCTGTGCAGATTTCTCTCCTGATTCAGACCAGAACACCTTTTCACTGGAGGAAGAGTTATTATGGATTATGGACTCTAGTTTAAAAAGTCTTAATGCTGGATTTGTCTCAGCTTTTGTCTTCTCCAGATGTTCACTGATGGACTGGAGTGCTGTGGATTATTGTGATGTTTTTATCAGCTGTTTGGACTCTCATTCTGACGGCACCCATTCACTGCAGAGCATCCATTGCTGAGACACTGACGCAATGCTACATTTCTCCAAACCTGATGAAGACACAAACTCATCCTGATCTTGGATGGACTGAGGGTGAGTAAAATCTCAGCAAATTTTTATTTTGGGGTGAACTATTTCTTTAATGCTCTGCTGGATCATATCAATAACAATAGTGTTGCTTGACTGAGTAAAAGGCACTAATAACAAACCCAGTCTGCGTTTATTTCAGTCAGATGTGTTTATAACGCATTCATCCACCAGAGGGCGAATGATAAACCTCAGCGCTTTGAGGCACACAGAAATAACACAATTGATCTGCACTGCAGCTTATTAGTGTCAGGATATGAAAATCATAAACTCATAAAACCAATTTCTGAACCTCAAAGACCAGCGGCTGCTTTAAATGGAACATTAGTCCTGATAAACGTGTGTGTGTCTGTCTATCTATCTATCCATCCATCCATCCATCCATCCATCCATCTATCTATCTATCTATCTGTTTTTAGATGTAAAATGAAATGCATTGAAGTGTGTGTTTTAAAATGAAACATGTATGTGACCCTGGACCACAAAACCAGTCATAAGGGTCAATTTCTCGAAATTGAGACTTATACATGAATAACTGTGGGAAGTGTGGCCTCCTCTCACTGTCGAACGACTCCATACTGTCTTCTGCTCAAACACAGACACAACCAGAACCATTTTTAACACGCTCCTCTGGAGAAGACAAAAGCTGAAACAAATCCAGCATTAAGACGTTTATAACTAAAATGAGTCCATAATCCATAATAACACTTCCTCCAGATCTGCTGTTGTCTCTCACATCAAAATCCAGACACATATTTGTTTAGAGCTGCTTAAACGCTGCTTGATCTGTGCAGATTTCTCTCCTGATTCAGACCAGAACACCTTTTCACTGGAGGAAGAGTTATTATGGATTATGGACTCTAGTTTAAAAAGTCTTAATGCTGGATTTGTCTCAGCTTTTGTCTTCTCCAGATGTTCACTGATGGACTGGAGTGCTGTGGATTATTGTGATGTTTTTATCAGCTGTTTGGACTCTCATTCTGACGGCACCCATTCACTGCAGAGCATCCATTGCTGAGACACTGACGCAATGCTACATTTCTCCAAATCTGATGAAGAAACAAACTCATCCTGATCTTGGATGGACTGAGGGTGAGTAAAATCTCAGCAAATTTTTATTTTGGGGTGAACTATTTCTTTAATGCTCTGCTGGATCATATCAATAACAATAGTGTTGCTTGACTGAGTAAAAGGCACTAATAACAAACCCAGTCTGCGTTTATTTCAGTCAGATGTGTTTATAACGCATTCATCCACCAGAGGGCGAATGATAAACCTCAGCGCTTTGAGGCACACAGAAATAACACAATTGATCTGCACTGCAGCTTATTAGTGTCAGGATATGAAAATCATAAACTCATAAAACCAATTTCTGAACCTCAAAGACCAGCGGCTGCTTTAAATGGAACATTAGTCCTGATAAACGTGTGTGTGTCTGTCTATCTATCTATCCATCCATCCATCCATCCATCCATCCATCTATCTATCTATCTATCTGTTTTTAGATGTAAAATGAAATGCATTGAAGTGTGTGTTTTAAAATGAAACATGTATGTGACCCTGGACCACAAAACCAGTCATAAGGGTCAATTTCTCGAAATTGAGACTTATACATGAATAACTGTGGGAAGTGTGGCCTCCTCTCGCTGTCGAACGACTCCATACTGTCTTCTGCTCAAACACAGACACAACCAGAACCATTTTTAACACGCTCCTCTGACCTGAAAGAAACCCAGCCGGCAGAACGTCTATGCAAAGTTAGACTATTCAGGAAAATAACTGTGACTGATTGTGTTTGGGGGTCACTTACTTATGCTCCAAATGCTTTGACAAGACAAATGTGACCCTGGAGCACAAAACCAGTCATAACGGTCAATTTTTTGAAATTGAGATTTATACATCAGCTGAAAGCTGAATAAATAATCTTTCCATTGATGTATGGTTTGTTAGGATAGGACAATATTTGAAAATTTGGAATCTGAATCAAAATTAAGTTTTGATATATTTACGGTAGGAAATGTACAAAATATCTTCATGGAACATGATCTTTACTTAATATCCTAATGATTTTTGGCATAAAAGAAAAATCGATAGTTTTGACCCATACAATGTATCTTTGGCTATTGCTGCAAATATCCCCCAGCGACTTAACACTGCTTTTGTGCTGCAGGGTCACATATATGAAGTATGATACCTGGGCCACTTCTTTAGCAGCAAAGAAGTTGTGATAGGTGAGGCTGACGGTGTCTGTTCCCGTCACGATGGTCAGCGCTTTGGCCAGATGATGGCTGTCAGGAAAATCCATGTTGAAGACGTTACGAACCTTTGGATGCTGAAAGAGGAAGAAAATGATAAGACATTGCTTGAGAATATGAAACGTTGGCTAAAGAGTCCCTGAACACTAAAGTGACACTTCAGACTTCTGAAAGTCATTGCATCAGATATCAAGCGAGTGACGTTTAGGAGAGAAAGCTCTAGAAACTTTAAACATCTCATACACGGAGTCTGCTTTCCATACATGACCCATCAACAAGAACAACCCAGACCAGCAAACAAATCCGGCTTCATGCAAATGTGTGAAGGGAGAAACACGAGGTCAACAGCTGTGTGTGTGTGTGTGTGTGTGTGTGTGTGTGTAGAGACAAAGAAAATCACTGTATAATTCATATAACAATAGTAATATATCAAACATAACATCGTGTTTATGTTTCTAATAGCACTTAAAAATATGCATGTCAAAAATGCTCCTCAACTGTTTGGATAAAGCATCTGATAAATGCATAAATGTAAAAACTTTGTGAGATGGATGATCAGAACTGATGAGTGTGTTCATATGTTAATGCTGTATGTCAGTAGCTGATGTGATTCTCTGATCTGAACATGAGTTGGCTGTGGTTGATGTGATTGTTTCTGCTGAACGCTGCTGTTTGCAAGGCAAATTCACACAAATACTCAAATGCAACAATGAACTCAAACACTGACACTCCGTCTGTTTAGTCATGATGCAACATAAAACACATTACATAACATGGACAGGGCACATACTTTAGGGAGCTTGGCATATTTTCCCGCTCTTGTGTCCCTGATGGTGGCAATGTCCAAAAACTCTGTTTCCTGCGGGACAGAGAGACACAGGATGTGACATCACAGATAGCGCACAGAATTTCTGTAGTTCAAACAGTAGAGGGTGAAGGTCATGGGAACAAATGTATAATTTCAAGTTGCTTTAGATAAATGCATCTGCCAAATGCATAAACGTAATGGATGAGAAGATCATAGGTGAGAAATTCTCAACAAACCATTAAATCGAACATTATTGCAAAATAACTGCAAACAAGACCTTACAAATCACATGATGGTGTGTGCAGTGTTGTTATTGTCATATAAAACTATTGCAAATTGTTTTCATTAATTGAAATGAAACTAAAATAAAATAAATATATTAGATAAACTTGAACTTAAAAAAATGAAAATTTAAAAAATTTAACAAAATTGATAAAAAGTTGAATTGTTTAAACTACTAAAAGTTAAATAAATAAAAATAAATGTGTATACACACTCTTACTCACACACACACACACACACACACACACACACACTCACTCACACACACACACACACACACACACACAGTCACACACACACACACACACACACACACACTCGGGCCGCCGGGCGCTCTTCTGTATACTATGTGTGTATTGCG
>NW_015505892.1:227646-235073 GCF_001515645.1 Sinocyclocheilus grahami | reverse complement strand
ACACACACAGACAGACACTCACACACACACACACTCACTCACACACACACACACACACACACACACACGCTGGAGGCCTGAAGCTCTTATGAATATTATGTGTGGATGATGCTACTCTCATAACAGGCAGGGCCTTGCAAAATGAATCTAATATATTACAATCTAAAATATATACAGAATTGTTACGTTATCAAATTATGATATTTTTTTATCTGTTACACCAAATGACTTCCCACTGGTATTCACAACAGAACAGCAGTTGATTGTGATTTTGTGCTTGTGAATGCCAGTGTCAAACAAGGGTTATTATAGTTCACTAAAACTAAAACCATAAAACCTTGTTACTTGAACTAAAATAAAGGTTAACTGGAATACAATAAAATATAACCAAACTTGAACGTATTTTATTTCAGCTAGCTGCCAAGCCGACTACTAAATAACAAACTAAAACTTTATGAAAACTCAAATAAAATTAATAAAATTAAATAAAAATTTTTATAAATTAAATTTAAATAAAAAAAAATCTACATAGACATGTTTTTAAAAAAATCTAATAAAAATGCCAAAAATACACAAAAATGTTTTATTTTTAAGTACAAATTTTAAGCAAAAATTTCATTAAATTTATCCACAATTGTTTAAAGGTCAAAACATTAGATGACTGTACCATGGTGTTTTGGACACTGTACTATGGTAATACTGTGGTTTCTGGACATGTATTATGGTAGTATGATGGTGCTCTTTGGAGTACCATGTAAATACTGTGGTACATGAATATGGTAATCATGCTGGATCATGGTAAATGTCAAAATACTGTGGTATCACCATCACTGTACCATAGTACAGTACTTTTTTTTGCGAGTGTATGTGGGATTTCACATAACAATTTAGTAGATTTTGGTTCAACTGACAAATAAAGGTCTTACAAATTAAATTAAATTAAATATATTACCTAATAAACGTAAAACTAAAACGCCTAAATGTAAGTGAATAGATGAAATATTCTCAACAAACCGTTAAATCAAACATTTAGGTTTTTGTATCTGGTTCAGCTGACAAATAAAGGTCTTACAGAATAGACTGAATATAAATTATGAATACATTTAAAGTAGAAGTTTTTTTTTTGTACACTCAGGAAAAAAAAGTACAAAAGTTGTCACTGGGGCGGTATCTTTTCAAAAGGCACAACTTTGTACCTAAAGAGTTCATGTTGGTACCTTAAAGGTACAAAATTGTACCTTTTGAAAAGGTACCGCCCCAGTGACAGCTTTTGTACCTTTTTTTCTGAGAGTGTAGAAGCAGCAGAAAAACAGTCAAATTCCTATCTTACCTTGCTCTGGTTGATCCAGTACAGGTAAAATCCTTTCGGATCCATCTTCATGGTGACCGGTGTGGTTTTCTTGGAGTCCTGTGAAGAGTTTTTATTATAAAACTATAGAACATCTATAAAATATCTCTCAACATGAATATAAACATCCGAAATGGACCATAAACGCAAATCTAACTGGTCAAAGAGGCCCATTTTTATTAAACACTGACAAATATTCTCAAAAAAAATCATTAATGTCTCATAATAATTGTCTTTTTATCAAAAAAATGGATCATTTTCAGCATTAGGACCAAAAGCACCTGTCACACAATCAAATATGAATCCACTAACTAATGTGTATATGAGTCCTGAACATGATCCACTTACTTCTTTCCATTTTGTGAACCTGTCTCCCTTCACCAGGTACTCTTTGACATCAGGCTCCAGAAGCGTGTAGCGGTTTCGATTCATTTTGGACGGATCACCACAGTAATGTGGTCTAAAGCTTCAGTCCTGAACTCATTGTCCCCGCTGAGAATGAAGGACTTCGGGGGAACTCGGCTAAAATGAGCCGGCAGGACGTCCAGCCTTCAATATGCATTGCAAATGAGCGGACCCACCCTGCTCAGGTTTACACCGTTTCTGTGTGCTAGCATCTCAAAAATCAAATAATATAGTAGCTCAGGATATAAGATCCAGAACGGATTTAAAGGAGGAGCCAATACACATATTTAGGCCTGAATTTAAGATTTATATATCTGAATTGCGTATAAATTTCCATCTGTTTGGATTGCACACTATTAACATAAACAAACTAATACATTTGTGATGCATATCTGTCAGTCATACATTAATAAAACATAAAAATAATGCCATTAAATATCTGCGTCTATTTGATTTGATTTAAATAATCATATTTTCAAAATGCATTCATTCAAATTGTTTAGAATCAGCATAATTAAATTAAAAATGGTATATTAAATTCAGTTAAAAAGTATGAACTTAATTAAAATATGGAATAAGCAATATTCAGTTAGTTAGATTGAACTTGGATTTATTCATGATAAATATATAAACCATTGTGTGTTTAAAACTATTTAGTTTATTAGTGCTCTTACAGAAATCTGACCTGTTTCATTAATGTTTGACAAATATGCATCACATTTATATGTAATTCAACTAAATAAATAAATCTAAGCCTAAATATTAAGCGAGCTAATAAAACTGTATTCTAACAATGTTTTGGTAACGTTGCCATTATGTTATGAAAACATTATTTCTGAATGTTAATCTTAAATTCCAAAAAGGTTAAAAAAATATATATTTTCTTGGTTATGTAACCATTCCATTTGATAATTTTATAACCATTATGGGAACGTTACTTTTCAATGTTCTCTGAACATTCCGAAACAAGTAGTTACATTTAAAGAATGTGTAAATAATGTTTCTATGGTAACACATCATGAGAACTCTGAACAAACATTTGATTAATGTTACTGGATAACTTTGCCAGAATGTTCTGAAAATGTGTTTGATTATAAATGGTAAGCACCAAACATGGGTTTGACATTATTAATGATGCAAGATTAGAATATGTAAATATTAGCATGGCTCTCATTGACAGGTTTCCGAAGGGTCTGACACACACGCAGAGACGTTTAGATTCATTATTATATTAACTCATTAAGCAAAAGTGGAAATGTGAAGTTCATTTAGCTGCTTAGTTAAACGGATTGTGAGTAAAATCAGTGTGAAGAGAAGAATCAGGCGTAGAATGAGCTGGACTGTGGTTCAGAATGACGTTCATGTCGTTTGGCTAATAGTCAAATATGAGCTGACACATGTAAATGATCATGGAGCACATTAACATGAACTACAGGACAAACCATTCACATCCACAACACTGCATGAGCGAACGATCAAGAACACATTCATTTAAATAGGGATTTGTGTTCATTAATATTATATTATTCATGTGGCTGATGTCAGTGACGGTCTATGATCTCACAGAATATTAAACATAAAAAAACACAGAAACTATTTTACATATAATATGTTTACTTTATATAGCGCCTTCCCCAAGCTCAAGGACGCTCTACAAGGTACACCAAAGCAGCAAATACTGATTACAAAGAAACAATTTCATTGGACATTTGCACAATTCAGTTAGAAATAATGCAGTTGCATATAACACGGATTGTGTAGAAAAGACAGAAATAGAAAAACAAAACAGACAAATACACAATGTAAATTAGTGATAGTGTTGATTAAACAAATAAGTTTTAAGCTTTGATTTGAATTCACTGAAAGAGGTGACCGTTCTGAGAGCCAGGGGAAGTGAATTGCAAAGTTTGGGGGCAGTAACAGAGAAGGACCCACTGAAGATAGGCGGAACCTAGGTACACAAAGAAGTTCAGAATTAGAAGACCGGAGTGTGCGAGAAGGTATATAAGAAGAAAGTAGGTCGGAAAGATACAAGGGAGCAAGACCTTTGAGTGCCTTAAAGGTGAGCAGAAGAATTTTGTATTGCACACGAATAGATACAGGCAACCAGTGAAGATTAAACAGAATAGGGGTGATGTGAGCAGATTTTTTTGTGGAAGTTAATAATCTGGCAGCAGAATTTTGAATGTACTGCAGACGAACGATGGAGTGAGCTGGTAAGCCAGAGAAAAGAGCATTACAATAGTCAAGGCGAGTGGTAATAAATGCATGCACTAATGATTCCGCATCTTTTCTACTGAGGAAAGGAAGAAGTTGCGCAATTCGACGTAGCTGAAAAAAAGCAGCTTTGGAAAGTTTGCTAATGTGGTCATCCAAGGTCAGTGATGGGTCTAGAATGATACCTAAGTTTCTAACAGTAGCCGATGGGAAAATAGAAATAGCGTCAAGGTCAAAGCTAGAAACATCCATTTTATTTTTTATTAGAGATGGGGGACCAATTATTACAATTTCTGTTTTACTCAAGTTCAGACTAAGAAAATTTGCTCACTGACTTTAACTCACTGACGCATGAAGATAAGGATGCCATCGAATGGGTAGAATCTGGTTGACAAGCAGTATATATCTGGATGTAGTGGTAGTTAAAACCATGACGACTAATTATTTGGCCAAGAGGCTGAATGTATAGGATGAATAATAATGGTCCTAGAACTGAGCCCTGGGGAACACCCTGTTCGAGCAAAACAGTGGGAGATTTGGAATTGTGCAGTGAGATGAAGTATTGCCTATCTGTGAGATATGAGGAGAACCAGGATAATGCAGAACCTGAGATGCCAACCTCTGCCAGGCGAGATAGTAATATCTTATGACAAACAGTATCAAAAGCTGAGCTGAGGTCAAGTAATAAAAGGATTGATAAACTGCCTGAGTCTCCAGAAAGTAATAGATCATTGACAACCTTTACTAGAGCAGTTTCCGTACTGTGCCGTGAGCGAAAACCAGACTGAAAAATATCACCGAGATTGTTGCGACATACTACAAATATACACATTTATCTAGCCAAATATGGATGTAATATTTACCATTTAAAATAATGGTTTTCTATTTTAAAATACTTTAAACTGTAATTTATTGCTGTGATCAAAGCCGAGTCTTCAGTGTCACATGATCCTTCAGAAATCATCATCATATGCTGATTTGTTATCAATGTTAGAAACAGTTTTGCTGCTTAATATTTTTTTTTTTTTGGAACATGTGATACTTTTTTCTTTTCAGGATTATTTGATGAATAAAGAAATCTTTTCTAACAATATAAGTCTTTATATATAACTTTTGATCAACTTAACACATCCTTGCTGAATAAAAATATTAATTTCTTTCAAAAAAAAAGAAAAAGAAAAGAAAATACCGTCCTCAAACTTTTAAATGGTAGTGTATATTGTTACAAAAGATTTCTATTTTGAATAAATGCTGTTCTTTTTTTAATCTTTTTATTCATCAAAGAATCCTGGAAAAAGTATCACAAGTTCCAATAAAATATTAAGCAGCAAAACGGTTTCTAACATTGATAATAAATCAGCATATTATACTGATTTCTGAAGATCATGTGACACTGAAGACTGGAGGAATGATGCTGAAAATACAGCTGCACATCACAGAAATAAATTACAGTTTAAAGTATATTAAAATAGAAAAACATTATTTTAAATTGCTAACAACACTAATAATAAAACAAACAAGCATTTATTTCATATATGAATCATTTTAATTTTAGCTTAGTTCTCAGATCTTTAGCTACGTAAATACACACACACACACACACACACACACCACTCTCTCACACTCACACACACACACACACACCACTCACTCACTCACACACACACCACTCACTCACTCACTCACTCACTCTCACACACACACACACATTTATAGAATGTTAGTGATGCCCACTGGCAAAACATTAACCAATTACTGATAATCAAAAACACTGTAATAAACCAACATATATTTGGTTTAGGTATAAACATGCACGTTTAGGAAGATTTTCAGTATGTAAGTCTGATCTCAGTGTTCGTGACCTCGTCAGTGCTGGACGGCAGTGATTGGTTCTTACCGGCCAGCCAATCAGAGCAGGACATCATGGTGCAGGATTATAAACTCTAAATCTGATTGGCTCATGCAGCAGCAGCACTTCCAGGTAATGTGGTGTCAATCAGGTCCTGTGGCATCAGAGGACAGACGAACATCCAGCAGCCCCTGCAGGAGAGTCATCTGTCCAAACGCCACAGTTAACAGCTTAATTACTGACAGGAGAGGTGGCGGTGTTACAGAGGTCAGAGCAGCCGACTATTATCAAAAAAACGAATGATTATGCATGCCAGGTCAATGAAGATGCTCCAGGGAAATGCATCTTTATGCAACTTCATGTTCAATTAAACAAACACTTACATTCACTGCAAATGTTAAATCATTTTGCTTTTATCCAAAATGAAGGAAAAAATAACTGATCACAGAACAAAATATAAAAACTTTAAACAAACATTAAAAATGCAGCCGGAATTCATAATGTAGGAGATCATTTACTTTAATGGATCTATAAATGATGTAAATAAAAATAGCATCAGAAGCCTTCCTTATTTCATATCAAATATTCATTGTATATTTAGGAATGATTCATTATTTATCAAAAGCGCTAGTGGAAAGATTTCTATAAGACAGTAATGATGCAGATTAATGTTTTATCATAAATGTTATAAAAAATACTGCTTTCTTATTTGAATTAATTAAAACACAGTATATATTAGACCTATACATATATATATATATAACTAATATTATTCTGCATGTTATTTTGAATAAAATGAAATGATTTTTTTTAAAGTGTTTGAGCTGTGGATATTGTTTGATTGACAGATCACATTTGTCCATCAGGTGTTGAGTTCTGATGGATTCATCCAAAGCAAGATCTAGTCATCTATAATAAAGGTTATGAATAAGCATTTAACAAACATTATACATCATACTGCATATTATATATTTCATATATTCTCAAAAATTTAAAGGGGTCTGAATACTTTCCGTACCCACTGTATATTTTATACATGTATTAGACATATACTTTTATATATATTATACACACACACACACACACTGTATGTATGTATATATATTTAAATTTAAGATTTTACATGACTAAATAATATTACACTAAGAAGAGATCATGTGTATTTTTTATGATGTATTCATGACTGTAATTTGAATTATTGCATTCAAGTTGATTAGACTTGTTTACTTAAAAACAGTTATCTGAGATGTTAGCAGTGCTACTTTAGTATCATTGATTCTCTTGTAGTTTTATTAATATTTTGAATCAGTTTTATTTTTATATTTTTCGTTTTCGTTTTAATTTGAGTTAGTTTTAGTAATTTTGCTGTGTGATTTTGACATTTCTAGCAGTTTTTGCTTTTTAAATAGTTTTCATTAAATTTTTTATGTTTTAGTTATTTTAGTGCAAGAAGTTAAAATGAGAAATGTTTTTCTCAAAATGTACTTTATGTACATTTTATTTCAAGTAACGAGAATGTTTTTAATTGCTTTAATTTTTGTTTCCGTTTTAATTAACAATAATAACTCTGTATGCGATCACTTTTTTCCACAATAAATAAATAAATAA
>NW_015505892.1:222100-227454 GCF_001515645.1 Sinocyclocheilus grahami | reverse complement strand
ATATATATATATATATATATATATATATATATATAATATTTAATAATAAAATAATATTGCATGAATAAAATTCGTTCTTATCTGAATGCACATCATACAGATCTGTTAAGCATTATATAATGTTTTTCAAACGCATTTTGATGAAAGTTATCAAAGTGTTACCAGATCTTGAATGAACTGACTTCACTCTCCGCTGGTCCTTTAAGAGCCTCCTCCTCCTCTCCTGTATTTTTAGCTGATGAAGCCTCTTCTTTAGTTGAATAACACACACACACACACACACAGAGACACACGCAGATGTGTGTACAGTATGATCCGTCTCATCATTTTCAACCCTCTCTAATCCATTCCCATGATATTTGGATCAGAAACATCTCAGCCTTCGGGGAAAAAGCTGCGCTGGATGCTGCAAAACACCAGAAGCATCAGCACCACCACCACCACCACCATCAACAACAACAACAACATCCACGTTGAGCTGCAACATGATCCTGATGGATTTCTGAGACGTTTCGAGCGCCATGGATGAACGCGACTCGATTTAACCTGCGCGTAAAAGAGCCTCGACATCCTTCAAAACGGACGGGGTCGTGGAGCATCGAGGGAAAACCCGGGCCAATCGGGACCGAGACTACATGCCCAACATGGAGAGGGGCAAACCGGCCACCTACACGGGCGACAAGAAGGCAAAGATGGCTGCAAAGACCAATAAGAAGTGGGTAAGACTGGCCACCGTGTTCGCCTATGTTTTATCCGTGTCTCTAGCTGCGATCATCCTGGCCATCTACTACAGCCTCATATGGTCTCCAAACAAGTCAGGTCCAAACACCACCACCACCACCACCACCGCGAGCGCCAACGGGACGGAAAGCAACAGCACGCAGGCGACTCCGATCCACATCAACGCCACCGGCACCAACGCGTCTCTGGAGCAGACGGCCGCGTCCCTCTCCAAAAGCGCGCACTCCCAACCCGCGGATCTCTACACATACATGCCCAGCGACATCTCAGACACCCAGGCTGCAGCTAAACCACAGTCTTCCCGGAGACACCAGACCCTCGCCGGTGGAGACGCACAGCCGGAGACGCGCTGGGACGAGCGCGCAACGTCGCTGGAGGACGACTCTAGACAAACTGACTCAAATAACCGGCACAGAAAGACCTAAGCGAGGGTTTGAGACTCGGAAACGTTGCTGCTGGTTCACAAGCCGAGACGAGGCCGGACACCGACGCATAAATAGCAGAGGCTCCGAAGGTGCTTAACCATTCATATATAACCTATTTTGTTTTGCCTTAATGCTCGGCATCTCCCAATTTGGACGCGTACACTCCAAAACCGCATTGAATTGTATAGGAAGCATTCATCCGAAGCGAAGGACTGACTGTCCATTGCGCTCAATGCCTTGATTTGAACAGCCATGTTTTTGGGGTGGGAGGGGGACAAGCTTTTAAAATAACAACACTAAAAGCTTGCATGAATTTCAACTAACCCTGTTACCCAGTTTAATCAGGATTCTTGTGTTAGATGAAAATGTGTCGATGCTCAGGTATGTGCAAATATCCATGTAAATGTATTGTTTAGTAATGTACATACATGCTCTGGAAATTTTTAGCATCCCTATAGATCATTTTTTTTACAACAAATGGTGTACCATAGGTGTAGAATACATCACTGTAATGGTAAATAAACAACTTACAACTACAAACACTCACTGCACAAGGGGTTAACAAGAAGATGCACTTGTGTGTGTTATATAAGCCAAACTAGGCAGCACATCAATCACTTTGACTAGATTAAAAACAAGCTGGCAAGGTAACGGAATTACAGTTTAGTTGAGGTGAGCGCGCGGTTTAATCCTGCATTAACCCATAATCAGATATTAGGATTGGGTTAATGCTGGCTTTTGTGCAAAACACAACTGGTGCTTCTATTAATTGGTTTTATTCAGGTCAAGATAGGGTCATTTTTCAGGCATTAGCAGCTTTTTACACTTCACAGCAACAGATTTTCACTCTCTTCGGTGTCTTCTGGCCTCGTAGTGACCCTCATCGGTCTTATTTGTCATCGGTCTCTAACTGTTTGCTAGTGAGTCACATCTAGTGATCCTTGCATGTTTAGTACTCTCTCCGTACAGTACACGATGGAGGCTTATTGATTGACTTCTGAAGTCAAAAGCAGGAATTACACAATCCTGCTCTATTTTCAGCGGTGGCTTTTTGACCTGTTACAGCACATGCCGGAAAATATCTGGGAGAAATTTGTGCAACTCGAACACAGAGTTACTAAACTGCATTTATACTGCACATTTATGAACAACACATGGTCAACAATGGCCATTTAATTCAAACGCGCAATGCAGCTGCTAAGATGTTTTGAGTCATTTTTAGTGAGTTGATATGCAGTTGGATATTCGCCTGAATGTAAAAAAGTCCACCTTTAATTCTAAGATATGGAGTTAAATGCTGAGTTTGTTCAAACAGTGATGACTGATTTAAAAAACACTAACTCAGTTTATTCAGTGGTTGAACTGGATACTTTGAATGCATGCGCTTGTACTATTAAGCAGCCTGTAAACAAGATGTTTTGGAGACGTTTTTTGATCGTCCTGTGACTGTAGAATTGATTCAGCAGCTGTGGGTACAAATCAATTATAAAAACCTCAGTTTGTGCCCTTCAAGCGTACGAAATCCCCTTGAGAATCAATTATTTGAGGTGTTTACCAAGTCAGTCCTCACTAGTACTAGTGCTGATAGTCATGTGCTCAAACCTAAGTAAAGTCGAATGTGTGCTTTGTCCTGATGGACCATAAAACAAGTGAAAAATCCAACTCGAGCCACACCCTAGCAACCATTTAGCATCATTGGCAGTGTGTTTAATTCAAAAGGAAGCATCTTATTCAAAAGGAAGTGTCTCTAGCTGCGATCATCCTGGCCATCTACTACAGCCTCATATGGTCTCCAAACAAGTCAGGTCCAAACACCACCACCACCACCACCACCGCGAGCGCCAACGGGACGGAAAGCAACAGCACGCAGGCGACTCCGATCCACATCAACGCCACCGGCACCAACGCGTCTCTGGAGCAGACGGCCGCGTCCCTCTCCAAAAGCGCGCACTCCCAACCCGCGGATCTCTACACATACATGCCCAGCGACATCTCAGACACCCAGGCTGCAGCTAAACCACAGTCTTCCCGGAGACACCAGACCCTCGCCGGTGGAGACGCACAGCCGGAGACGCGCTGGGACGAGCGCGCAACGTCGCTGGAGGACGACTCTAGACAAACTGACTCAAATAACCGGCACAGAAAGACCTAAGCGAGGGTTTGAGACTCGGAAACGGTGCTGCTGGTTCACAAGCCGAGACGAGGCCGGACACCGACGCATAAATAGCAGAGGCTCCGAAGGTGCTTAACCATTCATATATAACCTATTTTGTTTTGCCTTAATGCTCGGCATCTCCCAATTTGGACGCGTACACTCCAAAACCGCATTGAATTGTATAGGAAGCATTCATCCGAAGCGAAGGACTGACTGTCCATTGCGCTCAATGCCTTGATTTGAACAGCCATGTTTTTGGGGTGGGAGGGGGACAAGCTTTTAAAATAACAACACTAAAAGCTTGCATGAATTTCAACTAACCCTGTTACCCAGTTTAATCAGGATTCTTGTGTTAGATGAAAATGTGTCGATGCTCAGGTATGTGCAAATATCCATGTAAATGTATTGTTTAGTAATGTACATACATGCTCTGGAAATTTTTAGCATCCCTATAGATCATTTTTTTTACAACAAATGGTGTACCATAGGTGTAGAATACATCACTGTAATGGTAAATAAACAACTTACAACTACAAACACTCACTGCACAAGGGGTTAACAAGAAGATGCACTTGTGTGTGTTATATAAGCCAAACTAGGCAGCACATCAATCACTTTGACTAGATTAAAAACAAGCTGGCAAGGTAACGGAATTACAGTTTAGTTGAGGTGAGCGCGCGGTTTAATCCTGCATTAACCCATAATCAGATATTAGGATTGGGTTAATGCTGGCTTTTGTGCAAAACACAACTGGTGCTTCTATTAATTGGTTTTATTCAGGTCAAGATAGGGTCATTTTTCAGGCATTAGCAGCTTTTTACACTTCACAGCAACAGATTTTCACTCTCTTCGGTGTCTTCTGGCCTCGTAGTGACCCTCATCGGTCTTATTTGTCATCGGTCTCTAACTGTTTGCTAGTGAGTCACATCTAGTGATCCTTGCATGTTTAGTACTCTCTCCGTACAGTACACGATGGAGGCTTATTGATTGACTTCTGAAGTCAAAAGCAGGAATTACACAATCCTGCTCTATTTTCAGCGGTGGCTTTTTGACCTGTTACAGCACATGCCGGAAAATATCTGGGAGAAATTTGTGCAACTCGAACACAGAGTTACTAAACTGCATTTATACTGCACATTTATGAACAACACATGGTCAACAATGGCCATTTAATTCAAACGCGCAATGCAGCTGCTAAGATGTTTTGAGTCATTTTTAGTGAGTTGATATGCAGTTGGATATTCGCCTGAATGTAAAAAAGTCCACCTTTAATTCTAAGATATGGAGTTAAATGCTGAGTTTGTTCAAACAGTGATGACTGATTTAAAAAACACTAACTCAGTTTATTCAGTGGTTGAACTGGATACTTTGAATGCATGCGCTTGTACTATTAAGCAGCCTGTAAACAAGATGTTTTGGAGACGTTTTTTGATCGTCCTGTGACTGTAGAATTGATTCAGCAGCTGTGGGTACAAATCAATTATAAAAACCTCAGTTTGTGCCCTTCAAGCGTACGAAATCCCCTTGAGAATCAATTATTTGAGGTGTTTACCAAGTCAGTCCTCACTAGTACTAGTGCTGATAGTCATGTGCTCAAACCTAAGTAAAGTCGAATGTGTGCTTTGTCCTGATGGACCATAAAACAAGTGAAAAATCCAACTCGAGCCACACCCTAGCAACCATTTAGCATCATTGGCAGTGTGTTTTGCACGGACACATTTCTTTAAAAAAAGCTACATTTCTTGTACATCTGATTTGCAAAGCTTTGTTGGATTTCAAAAGAGCATCTTATTCAAAAGGAAGCAAATATGCATATATATAAATCTTGTAGCCCATCACTGATTACAGATGATGAAAACTGTAGTTAGTAATATAATCTAGGTTACTCATTTTAGGTAATGTATTCTGACTACTTTTCTTTTACCTAACTTGGTTTAAATGTACCATTTATAATCAAAAATACATTTCATAATTTTTTGTTTCATACATAGTGTACCCCCCCCCCCCCACAAGGCACATCATAATACTAAATG
>NW_015505892.1:207104-221982 GCF_001515645.1 Sinocyclocheilus grahami | reverse complement strand
CCCCCCCCCCCCCCCAAATTCAGAAGCATGGATCACAAAGTTATTTATGTGACACTTCTATATTGTCAAAGTTAAATGGTGTGACACACAGCAGGATTTTTAGAAAGGCAACTTTAAAAGAGAAAAAAATGATCAATAAATCAATAAATTATGAATCATTTACTGCCATTGTGTGAATAATATAATCATGCAATCCATAAAAAGTAACTGTAATCTGATTACGAGCATTTTAAAATGTAATATAATCTAATTACAAGTACTTCATTTTTGGAATCTGATTACATAATCCATATTACATGTAATCTGTTACTATGTTTCATATACAGCGCTGGGTAGTAACTCATTACATGTAATCTGGATTACGTAATCAGATTCCAAAAATTAATTATGCGTACTTAGATTACATTTTAAAATGCTTATAATCAGATAAATTACTTTTTTATGGATTACATGATATTCTCACATTATTTTGGCCTAAAATATTTACTTCATGTCCCCCTGAGATTTTGTTAATTTTCAATAATTTAACAACACATTCGCATGTTGTAGTGTTGAATTGTTTTTGTTTTACATTTTTTTTCTTCTTCAAAAAGTATAAAACTATCCATTTTTCTTGTAGTTTTTTTCTCTTTTCTTTTCATTTTCTCATTTAATTAATCCACTTTTCATCAACTCGCATATTTACAAGTGAATCATATACAAGTACGAATACAAACCAATGCAATCATATACAACTTAGTCACATTCAGCTGAATTAAATACAAACCAATGCAAGTTGTTGCATCCAAGTTAAATCAGTGGTTCTCAGTTGGTGTGTAGAAGGTTCGTTTCGATCAATGCTAAATGCAATTAATAAAGCACAATTAATCTTAAAATATTGTATAGCTGGATATCCAAACAAATGTTAAAAACACTTGCCATATCTTTTGTTGGTCATGTGTCTAATCAAATTCTATAACTGTAAATTCAATACTAACTCAGTGTGTTAGTTCTCGTATTGATTAGGCATTCAAAAAACTGTCATGTTATTAATATTGCATATCTGACTCAAGCAGTTCATGCCAATATTAATAAACCTCATGTTTTAATTTTTGGTGCTTTTGTAAAATAAAGTGGCGGCTCGTGGGTTTTAAAATAGAGGCGGCACACTAATTGTATCGGTCTGGGATCCCTGCTGTTTATTATTATTATTTGCTTAACTACTTTAAAATGGCTTTTTGGTTGCTTTTAGTCAGAAAACGTAAAGAAAATGACACACATACAGCAAGATAATATCATTTCACTTACCTGGCCTATCACTTGAAGCAAACATCCATTCCTTCTTAAAAGTCTGTGTTAAAAGAGAGCTGCCAGTTGTGCCATTTAATTAAGCCGACTGCTGTAGCCTATATCCAGCTTAGACTGTTTTCCCTAAATTTGTATATATACTGTTTGAATGACAGCTTGGTAAATCTGTTGGCGATCAAATATTCAATATCGCTACTCATCATAAGTACTTGGTACATTATCAGCGCAGCGGCAGACGTTCAAACTAATATCACGTAATGTACGTCTCTTTGATGATTGGTTGATATCAGAAGGGAGGCTAGCCTCCTCTACGAGGTTTCTTTACTCAACACTCCTCAGCGCTGAAAGTGAACACTCGATGCTGATTGGCTAATTTTTTTTACCAACGGAGGCACGAGAGCTCAGCTCTCCCCCGGCCTCCCCCTCCCCTTCTCTATCATTTGTGCCGAATCTGCTTTCGCAATAGAAAAGCGGCGCTTTCACGTTATGGTATTACAACTATGAAATTACAAACAAAAAATACACATTCTGAGACATGAACTGAAATGTGAATTTTGTTAACATTAAATCGTCCTCCCATTTTAACCTTAAAATTATGGGGAAGCTGTGCCTCCCCCGACAACAAACAATGCCAGTCGCTGAAAGCAAAACCATTTGAGAACCACCGAATACAGTAAAAGCTGCTGTTTGAAAGAAATTCAATTATTATGTTGCATGTTCATAATGGGCTTTTTCAATTATCATCTGTCAGAGCGGACGGAAATGCATTATTAATCAAGCTGAAGAGTGCTGTAACCCATCAGCGTCTGCAGGGGCTACGAGGAAAGGGCCAAACCTGCACTTATTTCTGACACTCGCACCGAGGCTTTTTGTCCCAGTTCTGGAATAACTGGTGGTTATAAGCACTACAGGCTTTTTAAAGGGGCTGATGTTCCCTTTAAGTCTAGATTTGACTTAAAAAAGACGGTTACAAGCTGTGCAAATGTCCATAATATTAAAGAGCTTAAAATGTGTCAGTGCTGAAACCCTCACTAAGAGAAAACATGCATCAAAAATATATTAAATTAAAAGTAACATTAAATATATATTAACATTTATTGCTACATTCTGCTAGTTTAAATAAAAATCTTAATGGTCCTAAAAAGGCTAAATTTTATACACTAAAATAATGTAAAAAGACAATAAATGAATAAAAAATTATAATGTTTATATATTAGTATCCGTTGCTAAATTTAACATTATTTATGCTCATTTAAATTTTAATATTAATAATATATATAATTTATTAGATTTAATAAAATAAATTACATTTTTTATGCTAATTTATATATATATATATATATATAAATGGTCATGAAAGGCTACATTTTATTTTCAAATATTTCAAAATCAAAATAATAAATCTATAATTAAAAAATACAAAAATCATATTAAGATTTGTTGCTAAATTTCAACATAACATATGCTCATTTAAATTGTAATATATATATATGGTTCTATAAAGGCTCCATTTTAATATATTATTAATATTAATAACATTAAAAATCAATAATATATATATATATAATATTAATAACATTAAAAAATAATAAAATTGTTAATTAAAATAATATATTTGATATATTTTTAATTGTAATTTTTAGGAGATTCACTCTTAAACCTCTTAAAACTATAAACAATAACATTAAGCAAATGATAATTACTGTCAATGTGGAAGGCATTAGTGAGGCTAACAGCAAGATTCAGTGCTCGTGATGTGATTTAACTTCAGTTCTCTTCATATTGACTGTATCAGTGCTCACGGAGAGATGTTCCAAATACCTTTTTCTTTAAAGTATTTGCTTCTTTCACTAGATGCAAGTATAACATTTGACCATTGAACAGTTGTACCTTCATGATGATCATAAATCATGCGAGTCATGTGAAGGTCCCCGCGGATGATGCCGTCCCCGAGCACGCCTGCTGGAAAAGAGTAATTAAAAGAGTAACAGAAGACAAAGCCGTGTTTGAAGAGAACAGGGAGTGATTTCCAGAGCAACCTGCCGATGGGAGGCATTTAATAATAAGAAGCTAATCCCAAAAGATCCTGCATTAAACTGAACGCAGGGCTCTGAGGCAGCGCTGCTTCTTCAAAACAACACTACTGAAGTTTTTAGTATCTGTTGCACACATGTAAGTTGCTGTAGAAGTGGGTTTTACTTTTACTACACCAACTGCACATAGCAGTGATCGTTTTAACTTGATCAAAATAATTAATTAGTGGGTGTGTGATAAGCTCCGCCTCCTTGAAGGGATCAGGTGAGAGAAGCAGGTCATAACAGAGAGGCAGGAAAATAATTATGAATATTAACAGTAATGGAATCAAGCTTTGCTGAAATATCTACATAAAGGCCAAGAATTAATTCATGCACAATGTGTTTCACTGAAAATCCATTAAAATAAAGCATTGCAATATGAGCCACAATCTTAAGTTTTATATGTATAATTAATATTTATATAAAGAATTATATATACTTGTATCCAAGTTTATATAAATCGATACAAACAACTTGAATACATACATATATATATATATATATACAGATTTGTTGCTAAATTAAAAAAAAAATGTATGCTAATTTAAATGTAAATATTAATATCAAAATGTTGTAATGGTAGCAAATGGCTGCAATATAACAGAGTGAAAAATGTAAGGGGGTCTGAATACTTTCCGTACCCACTGTATATATATATATTTTCATGTATTATTAAATGTATTGTCTCGGATTAAATCAAACAAATTTAAACCACAAAAAAAAAAAAATTCTCAACACCAACATTATGACATTTAATGGTAATAATAACTTAATTTAAGTTTAATTATAAAAATAAAAAAATGTTTTAATAAAAAAAATCTCGATACCTTTAATTTTTACATGCAGCTATTGTTGGTATAAATGCATAAATAAGATCCATTGTAGGTATAATTTTAATGCATTTGAATCATCTGTGCAGTGAAATCAGTGCAAGCATCACAGCACAGGGCTGGTAAAAGTTTTTAATGCTTATTATTAATATTTAACATTCATTTCAAAAGAACACAAATGAACACAAAATACTTAATTAAAGTGACAGCAAAATATAAAAATCAACCTTTAGTCACTTAAGTGTGTTCTTCAAACCGTAACACCGTGCAACTCATCTGGACTGATGAAACATCAGCACGATTAAAACTTATTACCATTTACAATCAAACAATTACCAGTTTGAGTGCTAAACTAGCAGAGAACCTGCTTCAAACGACCCACCAGAAACCAAAACATTCTGCAGTCTTTTGTAAAACAATAATTTAGACCTTAATAGTCCTTCATTTTTAATCAAAGAGCAAAACAAAACAAATGGTTTTATACCCTTCAGTTCATTCATACCCAATAAAGTGCTAATTAACATACTTGTACAATCCTTGTGAACCATCCACACCAAATCCCACGACACATGTGCTTCTGTCAGATATATACGAGTTAAGATGAAGAATACTAGTGTAGAAGACTAGGTTAGTCAGCTAGTGTGCTGGTTAAGTCTAAATGCACACCGTGTCTATGGGTTTGTTCCACTAAACTTCATGAAGTTACACATTCAAGTTGTTTGTAGTGCTTTCAGACTGAAATCCCACCAAAGTGGCTTAGATGAAGGTTAACTGTGCGCTGAAGCATTAACAATCTTTAACCTACGAGAAGATAAACTAAGCAGAACAATCACAACCAGTGTTTTCAGCGTTCAGCATCCAGTAAAACCACACGACGCTCAAACCTTCCCAAAAACACTCCAAGCACAGAAGCGTTTAGAGTAACTCGACATGAGCCAATGATATTTCCGTTCTTCTGTTTGTTTTGGGTTTAGTGCATTTCCCATCTAAACCACTTTCCCATTCTCTCTGGCCTGGGGAAAAAAAAAAGAGAAATTCAATTAACACAATTAAACAGATGCATGACATCAATATATTAATATATATATTTATTTATATGACATCTACATTTTTATATTGCGTTATATTTTTTAACATTAAAAAAAAAAATCTTGATTTAATGTAGTTAGCCATACAGTATTGTAATTTTAGTTGTAAATTTAAATTACTATTACATAATTTTTCTTAAATATTTTTATTTTATTTAGTAATGATAATTATTTTTAGCACACTATACTTATATATCACACTTAAAATTATTTTATAATTTTTCCTAAATACTTTTTATTTTACAGAGAAATAATAAAATAGTAATATTTCTTACTTTTAATTTAGTTATGTAAATTTTTATTTAGTAATAACAATAATATTATATATAGCTGTTGTGATATAATGATAATTCAAACTATCGATTAAAGTTATATTTTTAATACAATAAAAAAAAACATTAATTCTTCAAGCATTTAATGTAGGCCTGTCATAAGACAGACATAAATATTACTATTATAATTTTAGGTGTAAAATAAGATTATGATTTCATTATTTTTCTTAAATATCTTTTTTTTACACTGAAATATTACAATAGCAATATTTCTTATTTTTTATATGTTTATTTTATTGAGTAAAAATCATCATCTTCATTATTTTATAGCCACATAATCACAAACTTTTAGCTCTACAATTGCAGCCTTTTAAATAAACACAGCAGCCTGGAATTTTCTTTTAAATGCATTTTAAATCGCAATTTTAGCGATTTTTATTCTCCCCAAATCGTGCAGCCCTAGATCAATGTAAAAAGGCCAGAAATGGACTGTAGTCTTGCATTTAAACACTTTAAAACTGATGTAACCGTGCTCTGTACATTGCAGGATGAATAAGTGGCCTGGTTTCATATATAGTGCTGCTTTCTAGGGTATTTCTGAAGCACTTAAGGTGGATAATGGAGTTTCTGCGGGCCGTTAAATCCTGTGAGGTGGGACACTTCAAATCTGCAAGTCAAATGAGGCTTTAATGCAGCACACTCACCATATCAGCGCTGGTGCTGCGGTCGGGAAGAGACTCGGCCGGCTCCAGATTCAGGACAGACAGACTCGAGTCCATCAGTTCTTCTGCCAGAGAGAGAAAACACACACACACACACACACACACACACACACACACACACACACACACAGACACAGACACAGACACAGACACAGACAGACAGACAGACAGACAGACAGACAGACAGACACAGACAGACACACAGACACAGACAGACACACACACACACACAGACAGACAGACAGACACAGACAGACACACAGACAGACACATATTTTAAGTTTCCTACGAAATATGCATCTATAATAATACAAATATTTAAGTATTTTGACAGCACAGCGAGCATTGTACAGGTAATGTAGTTTTTCACCACAAATTCTGCTTTTAAACACAATTAAAAATAAGTTGAAATACTGCAGGCTGACAAAAGCACATACCATTGATTAACAAGCTTGGAGCGCACAGTAATTCCGTCTTTAACGGTTTAGGAGTTATTGTTAAAAATCATGGAGTTTTAGTTTTTACTTCCGTAACTCTAAGTCAGGGATGCATGAGGAGCATAACACGTAACCGATGTTCACGTACCGTTTCCTCTGTTAGAGCAGCTTTTGGTGTGTTCAACAGGTTGGTTCTCGTGCGGTTCTGCTGATATACGAACATCTCCGGGTTTGGGACACGACGCTTCGCTGGCTTCAGTGAGCGGGTTCGGTCTCTGCACACGGTTTTCCCGCTCTTTGATCTCCTCCGGGATACATTCGCTGTCGTCTCGCGCCAGTGTTTGTCTGTCTTCTTCCACAGAGCCGTTCTTGACCTGTGAAGGTGTTTCTGTGCCATTCGTATCACTGTTCTCAGAAAAGCGGACCTTTTTCTCAGTGGCCTTGAGAACGGACACGTCTGTAGAAACACGTCTACTGTGGTCTGCGACACCGGCGGAGTCTTCAGATGCACGTGGCTTTGTGTTTTCAATGTCAGTCTCTGGATTGACGCTCTCCACCTCAGGAGCACAAAGAGCGTCGAGTTCCTCTAAAAACTCCTGCAAGCTGCTCTCTGGACACACCTGGCAGAAATCAACCAACAGGTATTTATAATATTGGAAAGGGCTACACTTTAACCTCAAACTTGAACGGTTTTGAGTGAATTTCATGAAAACATCTAGAGGTTATCTCCAAAAATCTAAATCAAAATTATAAATAAGCTTATATTTAGGACTATTAATATATTATATTATGCATATATATATTCATAAAAATTAAGCACATTTTTATCTCAAACGTCATGAAAACATATCCAGAAGTTACCCCAAAATCAGAATAAAAAATTATAAATAAGACAGAATTTGAAGCCTATATTTAGAACTATTAATATATTTTATTGTGAAATTATTTTCAGAAAAATTAAGCACATTTGCATCCCAAACTTGATTATTTTCGAGGGAATTTCATGAAAACATATCTAGAAATTATCCCGAAAATATAAATAAAAAAATATAAATAGGGCAGAGTTTGAAGCCTATATTTAGGACTATTAATACATTTTATTGTGATTTTTTTTGTAATTAAAAAAATAAATAAAATTAAGCACATTTTCATTGCACACCTGATCGTTTTTGAGTGAATTTGATTAAAACGTGTCCAGAAGTCAGCCCCAAAAATAAAAAATAAGACATAATTTGAAACCTATATTTATGACTATTATCATAATTTATTGTGAAATTATTTTCATAAAAAACAAGCACATTTGCATCCCAAACTTGATTATTTTTGAGTGAATTTCAGGAAAACATGTCTAGAAATGATCCCGAAAATCAAAAAAAAAAATATATATATAAACAGGGCAGAATTTGAAGCCTATATTTAGGACTATTAATACATATTGTGAAAATAATTTTTATAAAAATTAAGCACTTTTTTATTGCACACCTGATCATTTTTGAGTGAATTTGATTCAAATGTGTCCAGAAGTTAGCCCCAAAAATCTAAATCAAAATTAAGACAATTTGAAACCTATATTTATGACTATTAATATATTTTGTGAAATTATTTTCATAAAAAACAAGCACATTTTCATCCCAAACCTGATCAAACCTGAGTGAATTTCATGGAAGCATGTCCAAAAGTTATAGGATCAAATTTAAAGCCTATATTTAGGACTATTAATATATTTTATTGCATAACTGCTTTCATAAAAATTAAGCTCATTTTCATCCCAAATTCTAATTACTGCAGTAGTAATACTACTACTACTACTAATAATAATAATAAAAATCACCTGCAAATGCTCGTCCTGCTCTTTAGCATCCCACCTATGAGGACAAAACCAAGAAATGATTTGCAATCCTAGTTATCACTCAATAAATTTGGATATCAATTTACCCATTAAAATAGTAACGGTTTAAAAAAAAATGTTTTGGAATCAAAGATATTGTGATAGTACTATTCAATATTTTATATGTAGTTTCTTAATGTACTATTATTATTATTTTTATTTTTTTTTCCCAAAAGAATACCATGATACTTAAAAAAACATGGCGATTTTAGATGACATTAATAATAATATCTTTAATAAAAAAATACATAACTTAATACGAATTTAATAATATCTTTATCTTCTATAATAGCATCACAACAGCTTTGATTTAAAAAAAAATTAGTTTTTGATCAGTTACTGTGTGTAACGAGTAAATGAACATCCATTAACTGTATAATAAGGAACTCGTAATAAGCTTTTAAAAGTCGAATTATGAGAAGTCATGTTTGTGGTTGAACGCTAAAGGGAGTGGAAATGCACGAAACCATAAACTGCTCTGAAAAGCATTTCCCATCATCCTCTAAATGGGGCTAAATGTATGACATAATGGCTTTGAGGGAAGTTGCTGTAAACGGTCAGCAGTTTGAGGTCAGTTTACCTCCTCGCTCGACCCGTCAGACGGTCTTTCCCCTTGGCTTTACTGCCCTCCACTGGAACACACTTCCCCGTCCCGTCTGACGCTTGCTGTCGAACTAGAAGAGATTAAACGCATCAACACGCACTGTAGAATGTGATTTCATGAACTCCTATTAACTCTTACTATGGAAAGAGCCTTGGATATTATTAACCACACAGTGCCACAGTGACCGCAGGAGATCACTTCATATTTTTATATAAGCTACCAAAGAAATTAGAGCTGGAATTTTAATGTAATGTTGTTAATATAATATTAACTCATTTATATATAATTTATTTAAACTCGAATTTTAATTTAGTATTTTTATGTTCAATATTTTTTATTTAGTATTTTTATACAATATTTTATATAAGCTTTCAATGAAAATTGAGCTCGAATTTTAATTTAGTATTTTTATACAATATTTTATATAAGCTTCCAAAGAAAATTGAGCTCGAATTTTTATTTATTATTTTTATATTCAATATTTTTGATTTAGTAATTTTATATATAATATTTTATATAAGTTTCCAATGAAAATTGAGCTTGAATTTTAATTTAATATTTTTATATTTAAGTACATTTTTTATATTAAATATTTTTTTTATTTAACATTTTATATTTAATTAAATTATATTTATATATATATAATTTAAAATTTTTATAAAAAGTTTACAATATAAATTTAGCTTGATTGTTTATATTTACTTAAATCATTTAATTTATTTTATATGCACTTTACATAATTAAATATTTTTTTAGCTTCTAATCGAAATTTAGCTTGAATTTTATTGCAATGTTGAATTAAATTTATAAAAATAAAATAAAAAAGCTACATAAAAGATATTTTAAACTTGATGCTTGCTAGAAACAGGGTTATTATGGTTAACTAAAAGTAAAACTAATGTCATAAAACAAATTTTGTTATTTGAAAACTTTTGTCACTGGGCAACATTTTTTCATTTTCGAATAGTTTAACTTAACGTATTAAAAAAAATTGAAATTGAAACTAAAACTGACATTAAAATGAATAAACTATATGGACATTAAAAAAAAGACTAATAAAAATGACAAAACACAACAAAATGACTAAAGCTTTAACTAAAATTAAAATGAAATAAAATAAAATATAAGTGGAAAGAAAATCATTTTATTTGCTATTGCCCAGAAAGGACTTTCAGAATTCATGTTTTATTTATTCATAACTTCTTTTTACGTGTTTAATTTCTAATATCAATTCACAATTTTAATGCAAATGTGAACATCCAAGCATTAAATGTTCTGCTAATGAATGAATGATTTTTTTTAGGCCAAATAGTTTTAGGTTTTACCCACCTCTGGATTGTTCTGCTCTCATATTTCCTCTCCTGGTGTTTCGACCTCCTATAATCAAATATAATTAATACAGAAGATTCAACATCACAAACAAAATACAATCCACACAGAAAGCAGAACCAGACTCAATCAAGAAAATGAGATGTATTTAGCATCTCAGCTATAAATGAGTTCATCTGCTCACCTCTGTTTGATGTTCCTCCGTGTTCCTTTTCAGAGAACCTACAAATAAAACATTGGAAAAAACACGCAGACATGCAACTAAACATTAACGCAGAATAATCACTGACAATACCAACAGTATACGAGCAGGTGAACTAGGCCACTAGCTTACAGAGGCATGTCTTTTAGTACTGACACACACAGGTTTATGCTGGTTATTGGTGCAGATTTTCCAGCTACCAGCTTGATCTTTATGGTGAAGCTGGATGAGCAAGAAAGTACTGCTGGTTAAACTGGTTAAGAAGCTGATCAACATCTAAAACTACACATGCTGGTCACCATACAAGCTGTTTCTTTCCAGAAGCATCAGTAAATGTTCAGTTCAGTTACCTGTGAAATTCTTAAATACTAAACAGATGTGAAAACTCAAGATCTCGCTGTGATACCAATCACGCAAAACTTTTATCATCAACTTAAAACATTTTATTATGATTACATTTTATCGATCTGTAGCTGCCCTTCATAGAAAATCGAAATAGAAAAAGCTACTAGAAAAGCGAGTTGTTTAAACTACTTTTCTTACGTTATCACAAACTTACCACTGACAGAAATAGTCAGCTCTACTGCCTTTCCTTTTGCATTGAAATCTTTATTACAAGCAATCCTGCGGTTCATAAAGAACTGTGTTTTTCTACCTCCACGAGTGGCATCTATTATTGCCTTGTTTATCTAAAAGTGCTCTTTCCCTTTAAACCTAGCCAAAAAGCCATATGTGTTGACTGTGAATCACAGTAGACTTTAATAATATGCATTTATGGTGTAATTACTACATTTTCGTGTCAATCCATGTTCATAGTTACTGCAAACAATGCGCTGTTACTTTAATTCAGCGCTTGCAGCGCAGCAAAAATAGATTCCATCTCTGCACTTCTGCAGACGCACCGCTACTGGAACGCACTGCCGGACAGCAGTCGTGTGCAGTGTACACGCTTTATTAATCCGTTAACATGAGCGCGGAAAAAATACACACCACATATGCACTGCAAACGGAGTAATGTGAACCTGGCGTTATGTGTGTGCGCTGCGAGTGTGCATGAGCGCACGGTCTCCAGGAGAGCGCGCGAGCGCTGAATGGTTAAACACTGGCAAGAATTAAAAAGTAATGCAATTTATAAACTTTAGTAACGATGTGATACTGCCTCGCTTGTGCAAGTGACAATTCATGTGTCAACTGTGCAGCTCGCTTATAGACAGACGCGATGTGTGGAAGACATTTGCGTATTTTGAGAGAGCGCCGTTCAAACATCCCAGCATGATTATCGGTCGATAGTGATCGTATCCGATCAATCGGAACACCCCTAATTATAATAACAATTAATTATGCATAATTACATGCAAGTAACCCTAAGCCAAACCCAAATCCTAACCCTTACCTTATAGTAAGTAAATTACTTATATGTATAATTTCACAGTAACCAGGACACCTTAAAATAAATCGTAACCAATAATTATTTAAAAGCATTTTCGTTTTCGGTCCAGAATTTTAATTTCGGTGCATGCCTAGTTAAAACAGATTTACACTTTAATAAAGTTAACCAATAGACAGATATCGGTTTAGTCATTATTTAGGTTTCCATTCATGCATTTTTATGCAAATTTTAGGATATTGCATTTAAAAAGCTGGATGGAAACGCAGAGATGTGCATCAAATCTTAAAGTTCACATAAAAAAATGTATTTGCTCAATTGAGACGGTTGTCATTTGCTATGTAGGAAAAAAGCCACAGACTTAAAATATTTAGGCCTAAATTTAAGATTTATGTATTAGAATTGCGTATACAATTTCCTTCCATTTGGATTAAACGGTATTAACATAAACTAATAAACTTAATGTGATGCGTATTTGTCAGTCAAGCATAAATGGAACCGCTCAGATTTCTGCTCTCAAAAAAATCCTGCCATAGTTTAAATAATTTTTAATTAAATTAAATCAAATAGATGCAAATAGTTCATTTATTTGATATTTCCGAAGTGCGTTTTTTCAAATTGCTTAGAATTTGCATAAATCATTTAATTGTGACAATATTTAAATCAATTCAGTTAAAAAGTATGAAAATGGTTCAATATGATTAGCTGTGGGGCAAGCAATATTCAATTAGTTAAAAAACACTGAAACAAATTGGATTTATTGATGATAAATATATAAACACGGTTATTGTGCATTTAAAACACATTCAGTTTATTAGTACTATTAACAAAATCTGACCTGATTCATTAAAGACTGACAAATATGCATCGCATTAAGTTTATTATTTAAAACTAGTGGATGAAAATTTTACATGCAATTCAAATACATAAATCTTCAAATCAGGCCTAAAAATTTTTTTTTTTAATGAGTGTTTCTAATGGCAACTTCCATTTTTATTATTGATCATTTGCGGCAGTTTCCCAGGAAGTGACGATTTTGTTCTCTTGTGATGGAAACTATGCTTTATTCGCAAACGTTTTACGCAATATTCCCATTTTTGCAAATGTTTCTACCTAACAAGTAGCCTAAAACAATGTCAAAATAGATACTGCAGCTGTTCTAAAATCTCGCCTGTAGTTAATACAGTAATTTCCCTGTTATTGTCTAAATTTGCAGCAGTAATATCACATTATATAATTATGAAAAAGAAGCATCACCATTGGGAAACGTGGCAATGCACAATTCACTTCAAACTCGCATTCAGATCTGACTTAAATATCTCACTCTGACAAATGTTTTGGAAGCAAAACGCAGTAGGATTCATAAATGATCAGTGAGCTGGACTCCTGTTTAATGTCACAGAGGTGATAAAAGGTCCTTGTTTACGCTCTGATGACTGTAAAAGCTTCGTAGATGTCAAACTGCTCGAGACGTCGTGTCAAATCTCGTCTCTGTTCGATTAAACACGAGCTAATCCAAAAGAACTAGAACTTGAGTGGGAAAAAAAAAAGAATAGAAATAACATTGACTCATATCAAAACTTCTTATATATCTATTTGCTTCTGGGAATGTTTATGAATCACGGCTCTTGTAAAAACGAGTGGTATTTGGGGTCAGATGTCTCCATTCAGTGAGCTCATGAGACATGGATGACTTTAATTTAAGGAATTGAATCAAACTTTATTAGAATTAAAGGTCTTTCTGGAAACACCACATAGTCTTTGTCCTGTGTTTGTGGCAGAAATTCAGTGCTTTTATAATTGAGAGTTAAAGAAAATGTTTTATACAGTAAAAAAGAAAATACATTCTGTAATTATTTCTAAAGCAAAAATGCATTTATGAATGGACAGTGTACTTTCTGATAAATGACAAAAAGCATTTAATCAGTACTATTACTAATAATGATCATTATAATATAACTACATGGTTAAAGTCAGCACGAAATTAAAATTAACTTTACTTTTACTTTAATAATTTCAAGTGGTTTAACTTGAAATTATGACAGATATTACTATTGTACAGTAGAACTCATTTCTTTAATAATAATGATATTGCCATTATTATTATTAATGATCATAATAATAATAATACCGTTTATTAAACACTATTTTAAAGGAATATCACAGTTTTTCAAGGACCTTTTAATTCTTTTTATTTTTCATTTTTTAAAACCTGTTGTGCAGCAATTTGTTTGCTTAAAAATTAAAGGAATTTTATTCAAATAAAATTTTTATTAGTTTAATTAAAAGATGAATTAAATTGTTAGTTTTGTCCATTCATATGATGACCACCATTTTTGATAATAAATTTGCATTAAATCATAAAACACAAAATACAGAAAAAATAAAACGGACAAGTTTTTGATAAAATGCAACATTTCATAGGGCAGTTATACGGCTACAATTGTAATTATTATATTGCTAAAGCTTTATGAATTCAGTTGATTAGACATCTTTTTTTCTTATTAAAATTTAATTAAACCCATCAACAGATCAGAAAAGTTTAAAACTGAAAACACAGAATTTGAGAAAAAAATTTAATGGATTTTGGGGGAAGAGTACCGCCAAATGGATTTGCATAATAATATGTAGCTCCGCCCCAAACTCACGTGATTGGTCGAGTCAGAAGTTGACATGTCGGGCCTCTCAAACAAACAGATCAATGTTTAACTTAACTGAGATAAATGTTTTAACATTGAACTGAAAAGAATTTGAACA
>NW_015505892.1:205041-206687 GCF_001515645.1 Sinocyclocheilus grahami | reverse complement strand
ATTATATTTAAAACATTCAAATGTATTTTCATTTAAAATGTACATTTTAATTAAAATATATATTCAATAATTAATTGTGTGCGTGTAATTAAAAATTATAATTTTGATTAAATATATATATATATATATTTAAGTTAAAATTAGAAATAGAAATAAATATATATTTTGTATATTTAATTTAGAATTAAAATGTTGCTTAAAATATACATTAAATATATAATTAAAAATCAAATTTTACTAATTTAAGTAAAATAAATGTATTTAGTAGAAATATACTAAATTAATTATATATATATATAAATTGTCTTTAAGAAAGCTTTACAGAGAAATCTTATTGGTCCCAAAATAAGCTTCTTTATGCAGATTATCATTTATTTATATTTCTTTATTTATATATTTTAAATGTTTTGCCACTTGCTTGAGCAACTTAATATATAAATCTAGAAGTAAATGCAAAAGTAAAAAGCATTGAATGATGTGTTGCTTATATTTATTGTGTTTAAACATGTCTGAAAGATTGTATTACTGTGTAAAAAAAGAATTGCAATGCTGAAAAAGCATTTCCAGTGACAATGTTTGGATTTGAAATAAAAATAATGGCATGATTATAATGTTGGAATAAATGTCGTGTTTGTGGTAAACAGCCGTGGATCAGTAGCGGACTGCTGTGTGAAAGCTGCTTCTCCTCTCACAAGAGACACCTAGAGGGGAATTCCCCCCATTTTCAAAAATGAAATTCAGGCCCTGAATAAAACGTCTAAAAATCCTGATTGAAGTATCACTATAAATCGTTATAAATGATAAAAAGGCTTTAAAAAGATCGGTATCGTCAGATACTGCTTTCTGTGATCGGCCTCAAAAATCATGATCGGAGCACCCCTAATTATAATAGTAAGTACATGCAGCATGTGTAACAAGGACACCTTAAAAAAAAGTATTACCTAATTATTTTATTAAATAATATCAAAATATTTACGTTAATTTGGATCATTTTAAGCATAAAGAAACATGTTAAATAAAAAAATATATATATAAAAAAACCCCAAAAATGTCAAAAAGTGTATGTCTTTAATCCTTCACTGGTGAATCTATGAATCATTTAGTTCAGAACCAATAAAGAAAACAAAGATATGATTTGAACACATGAACCTAAAGACAGACAGACAAGAATGACGCCATTACGATTCAAACAGCTGTGATTTATGTATGTATGAGGCAGGTAAACATGCAGAAAACGAACAAACGAAAGAAAAAATCAAACTAAATCAAAGTGCAAACTAAAGCAAGGCAGATGAGTTTCTCTCACGTCAGAACAGAAATCAGGCGCAGGCGTCTGGCTTACATCAGATCGCTCTTCTCCATGTCCCAGGCTCTCCTCCACTGGCCTTTGGCGTTCTTGTGTCGGGCCACGCGCTCGCGGTCGATCTCCTCGCGCTCCTTCTTCCATCGCAGGTACTCCAGCTGCTCTTCTTGGGATGAGACGAGGTTCAGGTCAGCCATGGCCTCTGTGACCTACAAGAGCGGCAAATACAGAGCGTGTCTGTCTATGGAAAGCATGGACCTAATTTGATATGCAGTTGTGGTTAAATACTGTAAAGTTTGGTTGAACGCAAACATATGAGATGGAATGATGTTTACGTCCCTCC
>NW_015505892.1:204274-205031 GCF_001515645.1 Sinocyclocheilus grahami | reverse complement strand
AACTGAGATAAATGTTTTAACATTGAACTGAAAAGAATTTGAACATTGAAAATCTAGTGGTAATTAGTTTATAGTTATATCAAAGGGTTTTCTTAGCGTAAGGCTTTTGTGTATCCAGGCTCTGGATCTCTGCGCCACATTTAAAGTGCATCATCTGTGTTTTCTGTATATAATGATGCAGAGATGCTGTCAGTAATATCATCAGCAAACCTGAGCATGCAGTACCACAAACAAGACTTCAGGCCAAATGTTAACAAATGTCTGGAAGTCTTCAAATGGGTTTCTCTGGAAGAAATGATCTCCCCCCTGTGAGCACTATTGAGTGGAAGGGAAAGGGGGTTATTTTTAGGGTGCTTTGAATGCCTTGCCTTATTTGGGACGGTTTGCAAGCACTAGAGATCGTTCAGGGCCGCGAGACGCTGTAGGGCCGATCGTTTTGTGGGAGGTAGAAGATAGAAAAACACTTGATCAGTGAATGTCCAGTACAAGAGAACAGAACAATCACGTCACAGCGATTTTTTTCCCCCAGTCAAATGTCATCCCAAGTCTCACAAGGAAACGTCCAGATCATATTTTACTCCAAAATCAAGAAAGAATAGATTATAATTAAAATTATATATATTTTACATAAAGAAAATCAGGCCTCTAAAATCTCACTGTAGTAACAGACTGATGAAAATAATTCTGCCTGATCACTATTATTGTTGTTGTTGTTATATACATACATAAATATATATATATATATATTATTATTATT
>NW_015505892.1:184409-202728 GCF_001515645.1 Sinocyclocheilus grahami | reverse complement strand
GGTTGAACGCAAACATATGAGATGGAATGATGTTTACGTCCCTCCACTTTAAAAACAATATGATTAGTGACATCTGAAGATGTAGTTTTGCGCTCCGTCTTTAATTGAATGTGTGAACGGTGGAAACGCTCTCACCGGGACGACATACGAGTCCTCACATCGATCCGGTTTTCCTGCGTCGTCCTGAATAAACACACAGACGAGTACTGAAAACCCAGAGCTAAAGACTGTTACACAACAAGACATCAAAACCTATGAACAGATTATGGTTAAATCACAATCTTCTGATTTCAGACATCAAGCATCAAAACTAATAAAAGTTTAATACAGCTTTCAATTTAGTCTTTTTCCCTTATATTAAAATGTGTCCCGTTTAATTGTATTTTTTTCTGATAAATCATACATTTTTACCATGATTTTCAGAAGAATATCAGTAAAAAGTCATTCATAGAACCATTAGATTACATTAAAAGACTATTTAGGGATCACATTCCAGCTGCCAAATACTGATTCATTGTCATTTTAACTCTTCGCCACTATACTTTAAACCACTAGATTTTACCAATTTGTCAAAAAGAAGCTTTTAATCATTTAAAATACGATACAATTTAGCTCGATCACCTTTTCTTTTATACATTTTAATAAGTGCAGGTCAGAATAAGTATGTTGTTTCATTTTTACATAACACTGAATGACGATGGAACATCTTTTGACATTTTATTTGCACATTATACCATTCAAAAGCTTGGAGTCAGTATACTTTTTTTGAGAAAGAAAATATAGAAATTAATGCTTTTATTTAGCAAGGATGCTTTAAATTGATTAAAAAAGTGATGATAAAGACATTTATAATGTTAAAAAAAGATTTCTATTTCAGATAAATGCTATCACGACTTGATCACAACTTAATATTTTCTCATGATTTCAACATAACGGAAGTTTTTTTTTTTTACAATGATTTGAGTTGTTTGATCTACTGTGGCTATAGTAACGAACGCAGCGACGCGCATAAGATAGACTTACTGTACTAGCCTCAATCACTTGATATTTTTTTCCAGAGACCATATGCTAAACATTTTGTTGGTGTAATTAATATGTTTAAATGGTCAAAGCAACACCGCAAACACAGGCGGAGTGCTGAGGCAGAACTATTCTAAAATCTTTTAGAGCTGCTTGGATTGAACTCACTTTATTTTCATTTTGTTTGAAATAAAATGTCTATCACGACTTGATCACAACTTAATATTTTCTCATGATTTCAACATAACGGAAGTTTTTTTTTTTTTACAATGATTTGATTTGTTTGATCTACTGTGGCTATAGTAACGAACGCAGCGACGCGCATAAGATAGGCTTACTGTACTAGCCTCAATCACTTGATATTTTTTTCCAGAGACCGTATGCTAAACATTTTGTTGGTGTAATTAATATGCTTAAATGGTCAAAGCAACACCGCAAACACAGGCGGAGCGCTGAGGCAGAACTATTCTAAAATCTTTTAGAGCTGCTTGGATTGAACTCACTTTATTTTCATTTTGTTTGAAATAAAATGTTATATAATTTGTAATTTTTAGTAGTCATGTAGGATATGCTGTGACTGATATCATGTGCGTTAAAAGCTTGGGATGCTGTTTGAAAAGAGTGTTTGTGTGTGTGTGAGTGAGTGAGTGAGTCTGAGAGTGTGTCTGTGTGTGTGAGAGTCTGAGTGTCTGCATGTGTGTGTGAGAGTCTGAGAGTGTGTCTGTATATGCTGTGACTGATATCATGTGCGTTAAAAGCTTGGGATGCTGTTTGAAAAGAGTGTTTGTGTGTGTGTGAGTGAGTGAGTGAGTGAGTCTGAGAGTGTGTCTGTATGTGTGTGTGAGTGAGTGTGTCTGTGTGTGAGTCTGAGAGTGTGTCTGTATGTGTGTGTGTGTGTGTGTGTGAGAGAGAGAGAGAGAGAGAGAGAGAGAGAGAGAGAGAGAGAGAGAGAGAGAGAGAGAGAGAGAGAGAGAGAGAGAGAGAGAGAGAGAGAGAGAGAGAGAGAGAGAGAGAGAGAGAGAGAGAGAGAGAGAGAGAGAGAGAGAGAGAGAGAGAGAGAGAGAGAGAGAGAGAGAGAGAGAGAGAGAGAGAGAGAGAGAGAGAGAGAGAGAGAGAGAGAGAGAGAGAGAGAGAGAGAGAGAGAGAGAGAGAGAGAGAGAGAGAGAGAGAGAGAGAGAGAGAGAGAGAGAGAGAGAGAGAGAGAGCGCGAGAGCGAGCGAGTGAGTGAGAGAGAGAGCGTGCGTGTGTGTGTGTGTGTGTGTGTGTGTATGTATGTGTGGTTTCCACAAAGAAATGTAGAAAATACAAAAGATTACAACACTGTAGAACATCACTGATTAAATGAGCCTATACACTTTACATATAAATTACATTTCTTATCAATATACATTTAATGATTAACAATAAAGATTAAAAATAAGATGCACATTACAAATACGTTGTTGAAGCTCGTCCTAGATTAACAACATCCCCGCTTATTAACTAACAATCATGTACTTCAAAGAAGCACAAATAAAGATATAGGTGCAAACAGAATACAGTGACGTCAACCTTGGTTTTAATAAGCAGTTCGTTTATGAAACAGAGTTCGGTGGTGAAACTGATGCATCTAGCAAGAACTTGATACACAAAATAACAATATTGATACAAGCATTTAACATTTATGAATTAATTAAATGTCAGTAATGAACAATAATGCACAAATTATAGCGATCACGAAGAAGGTCCTAATTCTGTCCCAAACGCGTACAGTAAAGAGGATATACAGTATACAACATCAGTTATAATCAGGTCTATACTGCCACCCGCTGGCACAGTTGTGTAACTTGGAGAACAACTTTTGTTATGTCCAGATCATGAGAAAACAAGAAAAAATATGAATAATCCATGGCCTCTTAGGACTTCCGTAAAATGCTGCTCTTCTGAACTTTCTATTCATCGAAGAAACCTGACAAAATTCTACTCCGCTGTTTTCAACATAATAATAATAATAATAAATGTTTTTTGAGCTACAAAGCAGCATATTAGAATGATTTCTGAAGATCATGTGACACTGAAGACTGGAGTAATGATGCTGAAAATACAGCTGCACATCACAGAAATACATTACATTTTAACAGATATTCACATAGAAAGCAGCTGTTCAAAATAGTAAAAATATTTCACAATATTACTACTTTTGCTGTATTTTAGATCAAATAAATGCAGGCTTGGTGAGCAGAAGAGAATTATTTAAAAAAAAAAACATTAAAAATCTTACGGTTCAACTGGTAGTGTATATAAAATCCCTTTTGTGAATTTAATTTGATGTGAACACCAAAATGGGATATCGCATAAGCACATAACGTACACCAGAAAGAGATGCACATGAAATAATACGCATTTATTATAATTAAAACCTCTTGCTTTTTTATGGCAAAATGCATTTTCTACATGGCAGGTAAAATGGTGTAATGCTCCATTTATATTTCAGTAGAAAGGCTAATATTTTGGATGTTGGTATAGACGCTCTGCATTGAGCATTTCTGTACAGTATGCTAGAAGGGGCACACTGCCCTCATGTGGATACACAGAAGCAGTACACTGGCTTTAGTGACATGATCACAGCTGCTGCCTAGAAAACCTCAATCAGATCAAACATCCCGATTTTAATCTCCAATTCAGGATCCTCTTATTAGAGAGGAGAATGTTTAACACCCGGTGACGTGTGCATCTGTAGCTCTGTTCATTAAGAGTTCAGGGCCGTTAATGATAAATGCACGAAAAAACACACTTGGCTTCATCTGAATGAACTGTATTATGATGAACACTCAATCTCCAGAAACCTTACATCTGTAACGCTTTGAAGATATGGCATAACATACAGCGGTTCTCAACTCTTATGACTACGCAAATAATAAATTGCAACAAACCATATAATTGTGAATACTGAAGTTAAGAGTAAAATGAATAGACAGTTTATAAATCAACCCTCTACGCACACCTTGGCAATATAATCGCCATTGGCTAGTAAATTTTTGTTTACACTCTCCAGACTGATATACTATTTTACACACACACACCTAAATGGGGACATTACATAGACTTCGATTGATTTTATATACAGATAGTTATACACTTTTTAACCTAAACCCACCCTTAAACCCTACCCCTCACAGAAAACTTTCTGCATTTTTACAATTTCAAACGTTAAAAAAAAAACTGTTTACTTTATTTTTATAACAGTTATACAAATGAGGACATCCACAAATTGAGGTTTTTGCCGATTTTGTCAGGTTTTGCTCACTTTTGGGTACAAATTTGTCCCCAAAATATGGTTAAGTAGGCACACACACACACACACACACACACACACACACACACACACACGATTCCACCCAATCAGCTTATCTTTGTAAAATGGAACAGCTTCTTAAATAACTGAATGTGCACTCTTAACTTCAGCCAATCAAGCATTATATTATGATATTATGATAATTAAGCACTATTTAATGATAGAACTAGTGATTAGAACTAAAACTTGGTAACCATGAATGAATGCATATTTGTCATTTTAACTGAACTTAAGACTGGTGGTGGTGTTTAAGATATCGTTGGTCATAGGTAATAGTAATTATTATAAAAAGATACTACTACTACTACTATTACTATTATCTCCTGGGTTCATGAATATTAATCACGTTGTCAGCGTTCGCTGGAACTGATTTGCTGAAATCAGAACAGGGACGGTAATAGATGAGCGCCAGCCAACGAGAGCTGTTCGCGCATTAGCTCCGCCCACTGCCGGAGAAACCGGCTTATCTTCTGCTTGTTCTTAAAAGCTGAATAATTCTAAATGAACTCTGTTATTTTGACAGGAAAATACAACAAAGAATATGGTTTACATGTAGCGCGTCGATTCAGCGTGGTGTGCAAGACTCTCGCTCTCTCTCTTTGCATGTGTGAGAAACACAGCTCTATCAGTAAAGCGACGGCGAGTCATGCGCCTTCACTCTAGTTTACGGTACGTCAAATACAGGTGCGCTGCGTGCTACATACTGCGCATCCACTGAGTACACGACATGATCCATTGAGCGCATCCAAATTGTACAGATCGCTTGACGGAGAGCGAAACTCAAGCGCTCAGTGTTTATCGAGTGAAAATCTGTGTTGAACGCCTCACACACATACTGGCATGTGAAATCTAAGAATTGATTAGCCAATGGCTCATGTTAGACATTATTTAGTCGTCCAGAGTAAGATTTAGTCGCATATGCGAGTGATTTACTCGCAATGTAGAGGGTTGTAAATAGTGAAAATAACTTTTAGAGAGAGGAGAAAACACTTGATTTGTGCAAGCAAACTCTATAGTATTTCAGTTATATCAGTCAGATTTCAACATAGACAGTCTGAGTGATGGAGGGTTATTATAGTTCATTAAAACAATAATAATAATAACATTGAAACAAAATAAACTTTAACTGAAATATTAAAAACTAAAAAAACACATCATTATCGATAAAATGATAAAGTAAAATGAATAAGATTGTGTTTTTGTGCTGGTATCTTTAGGACTACGTTTTGATATTCTTCATATTTAAATCGATTTTTACCATTTATGGGCATTTTTACCTTTATAAAGCCATTTTTTCTAAAAGTGTGCATCGTCTTTTGAGTCAAATTCTTACATTTAATCAGTCAATTTGAATAATAAGACATTTGGGCTGTTAACAAGCAAATTAAATCAGTATCAACAACGATATTCATCTTTGCAATGCAGAGATACAATGCATCTGAAGTGACATTTTGATGTATTTACACACCGTTTATTGCAACATGAATGCATTTAACCTGCATTTTGATATTTTAACCATAAAAAAAGGAAAAAATGAAAAGACACTTTAAATGTGAAATTAAAACCGCAAGTAGGTTTGGGTATCGTTTGAATTTGATCGATTCTGATTCTTTTCGATTCCAATGTGATTAAATAATGATATGAAACATGAACAAAAATCGACAGGCTACATAAAAACCGGACTCTTTAAGAGCTGTTTGTGTGCAAAATAGAACTGCATGATTCTGGATAAATTGAGTTTTTTTTTCCCTTTTTTCTTTTCCCCAATGGAAGTTATGGTTCTCTCCTGATTCTGAAGAAAACACATTAGACAACTAAACAAAATGTAATGAATCAGCGTTCCTGAACGAACCTCTTGTATGATTCAAAGACAAATTCATTTTAACAGCCCCTTTTCGCCACCTACTGGCGTAACAATGTAATCGATAAATCTTCATTTGAAGTGTCAATATACTTTTATATATTTGAATCGCTACCCTACACATCGTCCACACAGTTCATATCTGAACTATAAACTTTTATCCCAGTACTTCTGTGATTTGAATGTTTGTAACAGAAATAATGATACCGTGTGGCTGAAAAGACTGTGAAGCTGTTTCATTCATGACCGACAGCTGCTCTCTTCAGGTCAGCGGCAGTGCGAACGCAGATTTAAATGTTCAAATCACACTGGTGTTTGAATCGTGTTCGCGATCTTTAACGATCTATTAAATTAAAGTGCTTTGTCATGTTGGTGGTGACACCTCTCTTGCAACATTTTAAGCCATCACAGATATTACAGCTTTTTTGGCTTCTGATTGCAAATGTAACCAAACTTTGGAGCGCTTAGATAATTTGACGACAAGTTAGGGCTGGGCGATATAGCTAAAAAATGTAATAATGTTTCATATCGATAATTATTGACATTTTTTATAACCTTTTTTAAAACAAAGAGCTATAGAAAAATTACTTTTTTTACATTTAATCACTGTATTTTTAAATTAACTCAATTTATTGAGACAAACAACAAATTGTTTTTGTTTTAACAGTCAAAAACGAAATAAAAATTAAACAAATATCTAATTTCTAATGTTTTATATGCAGATTAAACAGGTTAAACTTTTAAGGAGGGCGCAATGAGCAAAATAATGCAGCACGTTTTAAATGTTCAACGCAAGGAAGTAATAGTCTATTAAAAAATGTGCATTACGTCTAAATGAACTCATATAAATTGCAAATTGCATAAACAATTATGAACAAAACAGCATCACGTATTTATGCATTGCTTCATACAAAGAGCCGAAGCGCCATTCTCACAGACTGCATTTAAACACATATGAGACACAGTGAAAAGGAATAAACCTCCACAAATTTGCGACGTGTTAACAACAAATTTTTTTTTGTTTTAACAGTCAAAAACGAAATAAAAATTAAACAAATATCTAATTTCTAATGTTTTATATGCAGATTAAACAGGTTAAACTTTTAAGGAGGGCGCAATGAGCAAAATAATGCAGCACGTTTTAAATGTTCAACGCAAGGAAGTAATAGTCTATTAAAAAATGTGCATTACGTCTAAATGAACTCATATAAATTGCAAATTGCATAAACAATTATGAACAAAACAGCATCACGTATTTATGCATTGCTTAATACAAAGAGCCGAAGCGCCATTCTCACAGACTGCATTTAAACACATATGAGACGCAGTGAAAAGGAATAAACCTGTACAAATTTGCAACGTGTTTTCTAAAAGTTTAAACCGTTTTAATTTTGCATGGCTACATCTCTTGTGTGAGACGCGAGTGCAGCAGTCGTATTTGTCCGTCTAGAAAATGTGCTGAATATGTGTTCTGTGTGAATGGCTTGGTTTCGGCTTCCCAGCATTGAGCTTCGATATTTCTCTAATATTTTGAATGAATAACGCAGCAGCTGCGCGTCTCGTGGGCTAGACTAACAAAACATTAAACTACAACATCACTTGCATCATCACCGCATCTCGTGCTCCACTGACGATACTATAGTAGTATACATTAACAAAGGTTAACTTATGTTAACCAATGAGACCTTAATGCAAAGGTGTTAGTATCAAGTCTATGCAGTTCATGCTCATGCAATTTCAATGTTGGATTTTAAGGTTCTTTCTCTTTACTTTTGTAATCTGGTACTATTTTGGCTCCTGAAAATCTGGATCTTGAAGCAAAACCAGTTGATAAACGCAGTCCTGAAGAGAAACACACTATTGTGGCAAAACATTCTGCCACCAAACTGCGCTCGCATCAGCCGCATAATAAACCTAATTCAGATGAAAGAGAGGCCAAATGTTAATTGGATTAAAGCACACGGCTCATTATGATCACAAACAATGAACTCTGAGAGAGAGAGAGAGAGAGAGAGAGAGAGAGAGAGAGAGAGAGAGGCTGCATCACAAGTGCCCTGCTTTTATATCAGTCTCTCCTCCTGATGATAACTCACAGCGTTTATGGCTGCGTCATATTGTCATTCTCCTGGAATCAAATTTCACGCCTGCTGCGATCTGCACTGATGCATTATGGGAGAATCCTTCCGCATACAGTATATCTGACTCAGTGAAAGCACGACTAAAATCAGTCTGTCAGCCGCGAGAACATCTGCTGTGACGACAAACCAGGAAATATAACAGGAAACGCTTCTTAAAATAAGTCTTTTGGTTCAAATATATGGCATAAACTGCTTTTTGAAATCGACAAAGTCTGAATATATCAACCACCTGCCATACTTACACCATCCAATCAATTCTTAATATATAACATCAAGCCTTTTCCTACTTTTTCCTCATTGAATATCCTGTTTTACTCTGAAAATGCTACATTACAGACTCTAAATTTGCACCTAGCAACCACCCAGACTTCCATAGCAACCACACTGCAACAAGAGTGTTATGGCCAGTGTTGTTATAGTTAACTAAATCTATTAAAAATTGCTTTCGGTAATTTAAATAAAACTGAAGGAAAATAAAACATAAATATTAGATAAAAAAACTTTAACTATTAAAAAATGGATTAAAGTTATTACAAATATATTAAAAATATTTTTGTTGATTAAAATAAAACTAAAGGAAAATAAAATAAAAAATATTAAAAACTAATTATTTAAATTAGAAAATGACAATAAGTTGAGGTGCTAAAATTACAAAATAAATATAATGAAATAAACAAATTAAAACTTAATTGAAATATAAAAAGAAAAAAGACAAAAACACAAAATTACTAAAATTACTAAAACTAATCTATAAAAAAAACACTTTGGTTAATTAAAATAAATCTAAAGGACAATAAAATATAAATATTATATTAAATATTTACAAATTATTTCAAATATTTTAAAATAATTAAATACATATTTTTTTAATTACAAAATGAAAATAAGTTGAGGTACTATAATTGTTAAATAAATATGACAAATATAAATTAAAGAAAAATAGCAATATAAAACCAAAAGCAAAAATACAAAAACACATAATAAGATTACTAAAACTATTAAACCACTTTTGTTAATTGAAGTAAAGCTAAAGGATAATAAAATATAAATGTATTCAAAGCTTAAAATTACTAAAACTAAAAATTAAATTAAATATAAATTAATAGCTAAATATAAAATATTAACAAAAAAAACAATAATAAAAAAATAAAATGAGCAAAACCTTTTTTAAAAAATCAGAAATGCTGCGTTGGCAACTGTTTAAGTCGAAATACTAAAATGACTAAATTACTTAAAATAAAAAAATTAAAAAGGCTGCCCTAGAAACAACATAGCAACAGTGTGTTATTGTTAAAACTATTAAATTAAATGAAAATTAGAAATGCTGCCTACTAACTAACTGAATTAAAATGTAGTTTAAGTTAAAAAAATTACTAAAATTGTAATAAAAAATCAATTCGAATTTAACAAAAAAGCACTTACTTAAAATAAAAAAATTAAAAAGGCTGCCCTAGAAACAACATAGCAACAGTGTGTTATTGTTAAAACTATTAAATTAAATGAAAATTAGAAATGCTGCCTACTAACTAACTGAATTAAAATATGTAGTTTAAGTTAAAAAAATTACTAAAATTGTAATAAAAAATCAATTCGAATTTAACAAAAAAGCACATAAAAAAAAAGAATCACTAAAACTAAAATTAAAATGAAAACATAAAAAACACTAATTAAAAATATGAATAAATACTAAAACAGCATATGAATAATTCTAAAATAACACTAGTTATGGCTCACATCTCTCTGTTTTTAAGTGAGCTCATATTTCTTAAGACGCCGCTGCTGCTGCTGCTGCTGAGAATCCACATTCAGTCTGTGTGCTGGATCAGACAAAAGCTCTGATGATAAAGAGCCTCGGCTCGGACACACAATGGGCTGCATTATACGCTCTTTCAGACTTATTCAGACTCCTCCCAGACAGTTCAGCCCTGCTGGGTGTAACTTCACATGCGTCTACACCCTGACATTCCCACACATCAGTGACAATCTCACAGACGTGACGCTAAACTACAGCTGTAACAACCGCTTCTGGGTTCCGGTTTCTTACACTTTTTAATTCGGATTTTCTGTTGAATTGGTATTTTATATTTTCAGTTTGCATTTTAATTTGAAAGTTTTAGTTGTCATTTTTATTCATTTTTGGGGTAATTTTATTCCGTCTATATAGTTTTTAATAATTTGTATTACAGATTTAGTTTTTAAATCAAATGTTTTTAATATTTTATTTTAGTTTTATTTCAAGGAAAGTTTTATTTTTTAAAGGAAATGAATGTTTTTATTCAGCAAGGACACATTAAATTGATCAAAAGTGAAAGTAAATACATTTATAATGTTAAAAAACATTTTTTAAATATATATTTAATTTTAAAGTTTTATTTAATTTTAGTTTTATTTCGTTTTTTTATTTTTTTAAAAGAAATTAATACTTTTATTCATCGAGGATACATTGAAAATTGCATCCAAAGACATTTGCAATGTTACAAAAGATTTCTATTTCACAAACGCTGTTCTATTTAACTTTCTATTCATCAAAGAATCCTGAAAAATGAAATGCATCACCTTGTATTACAGATTTAGTTTTTAAATCAAATGTTTTTAATATTTTATTTTAGTTTTATTTCAAGGAAAGTTTTATTTTTTAAAGGAAATGAATACTTTTATTCAGCAAGGACACATTAAATTGATCAAAAGTGACAGTAAATACATTTATAATGTTAAAAAACATATTTTTAAATATATATTTAATTTTAAAGTTTTATTTAATTTTAGTTTTATTTCGTTTTTTTATTTTTTTTAAAGAAATTAATACATTTATTCATCGAGGATACATTGAAAATTGCATCCAAAGACATTTGCAATGTTACAAAAGATTTCTATTTCACAAACGCTGTTCTATTTAACTTTCTATTCATCAAAGAATCCTGAAAAATGAAATGCATCACCTTTTACACAAAAATATTGTGCAGCACGACTGTTTTCAACATTGATAATAATCAGAAATGTATCTCGAGCAGCAGATCAGCATATTATACTGATTTCTGAAGATCATGTGACACTGAAGACTGGAGGAATGATGCTGAAAATACAGCTTTGGTCACAGAAATAAATGACAGTTTAACAGATATTCACATAGAAAGCAGGTATTTGGAATTGTAATAATATTTCAAATTTTTTACAGCATTTTTGATCAAATAAATGCAGCCTTGGCGAGCAGAAGAGACTCCTTTCAAAAACATTACTAAATCTTACCAACCCCAAAAATTCTGAACAGCAGTGTAAAGCAGGCAGAGATAAAATACACAAACACAAACAGAAGAGAAACGGCGTGAATGTTGGTGATCAGGTGACGTCACTCCTGCCAAGAGCCCTGATGAACATTCACACTCTCGGCTCTTAAGATCAGTCCCGTCTGAATCTATTAAATCAAATGAAGAGGCACGTGCTGTCAGACAAGAACCTCTGCTCACCTCCATGTCTCTCTTTGTTGACTGAGGTCGCCGTTTTCCTTGTGTACTGTGCAGAGACTCCAGCTCTTCCTCAACGCAAGACTTCAACCTCGCTGGACTCACGGGACGGTTTCTGTCCTTTCGTTCGCCGAAAACCCTCTTCCCCTGAAACAACATGATAAAACGCTCTCTAACATCACTGAAATTCTTGCTTTAATGTGACTAGTGTCTGGTTGCTGATGACAGTGTTCAAAGTTGGGCTGCACAATTTGATAAAAAATACTATTAATAATAAATTATGATTTTGACTTAAAATGTGACCCTGGAGCACAAAAGCAGTGTTAAGTCGCTGGGGGATATTAGTAGCAATAGCCAACAATACATTGTATGGGTCACAATTATACATTTTTCTTTTATGCCAAAAATCATTAGGATATTAAGTAAAGATCATGTTCCATGAAGATATTTTGTAAATGTCCTACCATAAATATATTACAACTTAATTTTTGATTAGCAATATGCATTGCTAAGAACTTCATTTGAACAACTTTAAAGATGATTTTCTCAATATTTAGATTTTTTTTTTGCACCCTCAGATTCCAGATTTTCAAATAGTTGTATCTCAGCCAAATATTGTCCTATCCTAACAAACCATACATCAATGGAAAGCTTATTTATTCAGCTTTCAGGTGATCTATAAATCTCAATTTTGAAAAATTGACACTTAAGACTGGTTTTGTGGTCCAGGGTCACAAATGTGATATTCTTTTACACCTCTAGGTTTTCTTTGCTTGCTCGTAAAGCTGCACAAATTGGTCAAATATTGTGTGATTATATACCAGTATACCTATAACAATAATAACTGCTATTCATTTTATTATGATGATGATTTTTATTACTAAATACAAATATATTGAAAAAAAAAAAACATACTATAGTAATTGTTCACATTATATATTGTGTCTATATAAATTTTATTAATTTAATTTTTTTGTAAAATCAAGTCAAACTAAATGAAAATGGGAAATGTCGCATTTGCAACTAGTTAAAATAATTGTTTATTTTATATTTAATAAATTTTTTAATATTTTATCTTAGTTACATATTAGGTTTTATTTCAAGTAATGATTTGTTTATGATTAAAAAAAACTAACAGAAATAAAATAAAATATAAAAATATTTAAATATTTTATTTTCCAAATTAAAATGTTCCATATTTTTCAGTATATTTTCCAAACTAGCTATATAAAACTATATAGACAAAACAAAACCTAATAAAAACGACAAGAACACAACAAAATGATTAAAACGAACTAAAATTTAGAAAAATAACAAATTAAAAATAATTCAAAACATTAATAAAAACTAAAAAAAAGTGTCCCTGATACTAAAATAATGCTGATTTCACTATAAAAATACTGTTTAAGAAAAATAACGTAAAAATAATTTTATTTTACAATACAACTGAAATTGAAACAAATTGAAACAAAATTAATTTCATTATTTTTTTTTAAATGCTAAATCATCCACGCTTTTATTTTGGGAGAAAAGCACAAAGAGCCTTTAAAGCTTCTCTTATGTTGACAAAAGCTGGTTTATCATTACGAGCGCTTCTCATTATGAGTTTGGGAAGAACGTTGCCGTTTAGCTTTTATTCAGATTAAATGCTCAAGATTGCAAGACATTATTAAAAGTAATCAAAGTCATCAAAGAGAGAAAATGAGGCTTTCCCAAAACGAGCAGCTGATTAAACAACAAAAACCACACATCTAAGATTCATTATCTACAGAGAGTCTACATGTAGCGCCTAATAACTTTTGTCCGGTCCACTTTAAAGTCAGTGAAGGTTGATTCAGTCTCACCTTGACGTTCCCTGATGTTGTGACGAGCAGCTGCCGTCTCTTTCCTCTCCCGATGCTGAAGACGCTCGATCCCGGATCCTTCTCCTGCTCTCCGTCCCTCAGTCCTCCGGGGCCCGAACGCTTGGTCACCACACGCTGATCCTGAACTCAACAAACATTTATGTATAACATCGAAACTCTCTACTATTATTCATATGTACAACTATCATTGATAGGGATGTAACGATTATCCGCGAGCCGGTTGAATCTCGATTCAGATATGTGACGATTCAAATCGGTTGAGATGCTAAACAAATCGTGATTCATTTAAGGGTAGGAGTTTATATGAATGCATGTCTGAGGGGAACTTACTGTCTTTAGAAAAGTTTAGATGGTATTTTTTCTTTTCATCTGGCCTCTGTATAATGCATATTAAAGATCATAAGTGCAGCGCTGCTTTGTTTACAGCGGTAACCAAGAAAACGCTTTAAGCGCCACCTGCTGGCAGAGAATGCATCTGCATCTCGTTCAGCTCGTCTGCCGTTTCATGCAGATATTTTTATGTATAGTTTCACAAAACTGAAGTCAAACCATTCTGCTTTTGCTTCAGATTTCAAAATTATACAATCTAATTTAGATTAAAAACTGCTCATGTTGCATGTATGCAGCATCTTTGTTTGGATCGTGATTAAAATGCCGGTTGCCTATAATTTTAAATGGAAAGCGCACAGACAAAGCCCTATTTTTTTTTTATATGAAGAGATTTATTTTATTTGTGTTATTTATTTGATTTGGGGCTTGTTTTAAAATTTCAATTTAGTTTTGTTATTTACACTATATTTAAATTTTGTCATTTAGCAGACGCTTTTATCCAAAGCGACTTACAAATGAGGACAATAGAAGCAGTCAAAACTAACAAAAATCGTGAATCATGAATCGAATCGAATCAAATCGTGAGTTGAGTGAATCATGTTATTTACACTATATTTAAATTTTGTCATTTAGCAGACGCTTTTATCCAAAGCGACTTACAAATGAGGACAATAGAAGCAATCAAAACTAACAAAAATCGTGAATCATGAATCGAATCGAATCAAATCGTGAGTTGAGTGAATCGTTACATCCCTAATCATTGATTTTCTCCACATTTAGTTTACTTCAGGTTCTAGTTCAGGACAGCACGGGTTCAGCGGCTTTCAACCTTTTTGACTCCAAGGTCCCCCGTTTAGTATCTTTAATATATTATTATAATCGTTATTATTATTTTAAATTAGTTTTATTTTTATATTTTGTTTTTTATCAAGTTTTAGTAATTTAGTTGTGTGTTTTTGTCATTTTGTTAGGTTTGTGTTTAATTTTTTTTACATAGTTTACTATTTTTTTTTTAGTAATTTGAAATATTTGAAATAAAAAGGTTTAATTAATTTTTTTTATTTAATCATTTCAGTTTATTTTATTTCAAGTAAGGGAATTTTTTCGTGGTTCTAGACTAGTTTTAGTTAACTATAATAACCCTGCTGTGTACAAAAACATTTGAAGGCCCCATGACTTTTCCATTTGTTTGCGATTTATTCGATAAGGATTAATGATAAGGACTTTTAAAGGTGCCATAGAATGCAAAAATCACTTTTATAAGGTGTTTGAACACCTATAATGGTAAAAATCCACCCACTCATTGTTTTATAATCCCAATAAATCATAAACAGTCTCTTCACACTAGCATATCCAGATTTCTCACTACTATGACGCCATACTCGGGGGAAGTTCCGCCCATTTATGACGCTCTCTGCCGTATTAGCATATACACAGCCCTGAGTGAGAAGCAGCGGTCTGCCATTACTGTTTTCTTGCTGTAGCTGCTGGAGGTACAATGTCAGCGCCAAAGAGCCATTAAAAGTGTCGTGTGTTGGGATGCACCAACGAACATAGGAGTCTCCATAGACCGCTGAGGACACGGTGGTTACATTTCATTTTTGAAAGAAATGTCCCGGATAAAAAAAAACAGAAAAGTCCAATCCGTTTGTGCTAACATTTTTTACGCCGGACTGCCTCACACACGAGGGTCAGCTCAGTGCTGGAGTTGTGCAAAGATTGCTTCTGAAAGAGGGATCGATACCAGAGCTTCGTGCGCAAACGTCCAGACAAAGTAAGCATCACGCCTCATATTCTGTTTTCCAAAAGAGAGCTTCCGGCTCTCTGTAAGGCTAATGTTGCTAAAGCTATCATTGTCTCTGCCTGTTTTCACTAATGCTGCCTTCACGTGCTACCAGAATGATCGTAAATAGGAATGTGGTAGTTAAAAATTGCATTTGGAAGCAATGTGAAATCGGTAACACGGTCACCACCAGTTAAACCGTAACACCGGTATGCCCGCGAGCATGAGCTCTTGAAGCTCCGCACTCTTCTGAAAGGGGAGGCGGGAGCTCCAGCTCATTTTCATTTAAAGGGACAAACACAAAAAACAGCGCATTTTGGCTCATACCCTAAAAGTGGCAATTTCAACAAGCTATAAGAAATTATCTGTGGGGTATTTTGAGATAAAACTTCACATACACACTCTGGGGACATCAGAGAACAAATTAAAATATTGTATCAATGCATTCTATGGCACCTTTAAAACTATTTTTAATTAAAATATATGTACGTTTTCCAAGACGGTGGGAATCCTGGTCCTTCAAAAACAATTGCTGAAGGGTTTAATTAATTTAAATATCTTGACATTTTTTTGTTGTTTTGTCTAATTTTAAGTTATCTTGAGGTCCCCTGTTTCAGACGTCAAGTCCCATCAGAGATCGTTTCAAAGCAGCAATAATCAGGAAAATAACAGCGCTAGCGTTGTAAAATTCAGCGATTATGAACCAAATTTTATTTCAGCTGTAAAGCAGATCTACAACAGACAATAGTGTCTTTTTCAGCTCGGTTCAGTTCAATGTTGATTCAATTCAGTTCAATAACAGTGACAATGTTGCAAAATTCATAAACTACGAAATTAATTTAATTTCAGATAAAGCAGCTCTACAGAAGACACTAAAGTCATTATTCAGCTCAATTCTGTTCGATGCTTATTCAATTCAGTTCAATAACATGTCAATGTCGCAAAGATAAATTCCTGTACTGACAAAATGTCACCTTTGGACAAAATAAATGCCAAGTGTAAATGTAGTTGCATTTACTAAAAGTACTACACTGTAAGGGTAAAAATGAAGTAACTAAAACCACATCTAAATTGATCAAGCACCAACCAGTGACTAAAAATAAAGATTCAGCATGTTGAGCATCAAGTCATTTCTCCATCCTCTTTGCGAGTTCAATGCTGCACGAAGCAACACAATCAAAGCGGAAGACTTTATATGGTCAGCGTTCGAGTCTCTGGTGTTTGTGTTTGCAGGAATAAAGCAGCTCACGTTGGAGGATTTGTTGATGGTGATGGTCAGATCATCAGGCTTTCCCTTCCTGCTGTGGAGTGCCATCCCTTCCTGTTCCGCCCGCTTTTTATCCTCCTCCACTTCCTGCAGAACATCATAAAACTCAAAAAAAACACTTTGTGTGTTTGGGCCTTGCTATGGGATCGCTGACCTCTAACCATTTTATTTTTTTCACAATAAATACATAAAATGATTTCTGAATGAGGTTTCGTGACTTTAAATGTTTTGTTTGCAAATGTTAATTAATCAAGTGTGTTTTTTGACAGATTTTAAATACGAGTACAAGGTTTTCACCTGGTAGCGTTTCATAAGCGCTTCATTTTTCTTCCGTAAGGCCTTGATCTTTTTATCCAGCTCTGCGTCCTTGTGTTCCTTCTTCATCATCATCATTTCTGTGGGACTCTGAACAGTTTATGAACATGTCAACATCACATACACAAACACAATAGCAAACAATCTGTGCAACATCACATTGATTATGCCAGCCAGCAGGCTTTCTGTTATTCACGGCGTCTCGCACGAAAATTAAACTCTTTCTACACAAACATCAGCGTAATGGTCTTGCACATTTTTCTTGTCCATTTGTGGAGGAGACATTTGAACAGTCTGGAGCAAAAAAAAAAAAAGAGAATTACATAAAGCAAATCTATCAAAATAAGGCTGCATTTATGTTACATAAATATCTATAAAATGCCAGAGACCCAGAAGAAAAAGTTCAGGAATGAAACTCAAATACAATGGCATATATGACCAGTCAATTGACTGTTTACATGTTTCTTTAACACCGCATGCATGGATGTGCCATTATTAGCATCAGCTGCTGCGAGCGGCAACATGAGCTCAGCGCATTAAAACTCATGCTATCAGCTGTTTCAAGACGTCTGACTCTCACATGTGACCACAATTTCAAAGGCTGCCACTCAAAACACATTCAATAACCTCAAGATCTTGGAATATAAAACAATAATAATAATTCAATAACTATTACTACTATACTAATATTTATGGATGAAAAATAATTCAGAATTTGGGAAAAAATTAAGTAGTTTTCATAGGGCCTGAAAATTTAATTTGTCAAATTTTTCATGACTCATAAATTGTACGAGTTTCATGATTTGAATTAATTAGACATGCTTTTTGATTACTAAAATTTAACTTGATGATTAAAAAGAGAATCCAGAAAAATTAAAACTGAATAAAAGGAATCCAGAGAAAATAAAACAGGAAAAAATAAATTCAGAAAAAAATAAAATTATA
>NW_015505892.1:150148-184145 GCF_001515645.1 Sinocyclocheilus grahami | reverse complement strand
AAGCAAATCTAATGAAATAAAGATGCTTTAATTTGACATAAATGTCTATAAAATAACAGGAAAATTAAAACAGAAGAAAGTGGGATCCAGAAAAATTTATAATAATAAGAAAATTTAAATACACACAAACCAGGAAAATGTAAAAAAAAAAAAAAAGGAAACCAGAAAAATTTAAACTGGAAAATAAATAATAAAAATACAAATTAAAATTTGTGAAAAAAATAAAGCAGATTTCAGAAGGCCCTAAATATACAAATGAATGCATTTCTACCATCACAATCATTTTTAAATACCAGCTTAAATGCATTAGGCACATATTTTGGCCTTGCTGCTTACGACAGAACTGCTTTCCTTCTGAAGCTCGGCCTGCATGTGTGACGCAGCAGCACATTCACAGCACGCCAAACTGCAGCAGCTTCTTTAAATGGCTGCAGAGCTGGCAAAAGGGCTCATGCTGGACGCGCCGGGGGAACGGACACTTCCCTGCACAGCTGAAGAGAAACGTTTAGCACAGCATCCTATTCACTATATGTCATTAAAACCAGGCATCGACCTGAACATCAAGATCTCTCGGTATCTGTGGATTATTTGAGAAAATGAAAGCTGGAGCGCCTGCGGCAGCGTTACGGTGCGATAACCTGACTGACTCCAGGCCAGTGCAACTCCCACACGTAAATTTAGATCTGAAGAGGCTTGCAGAGATTTGAGAGAGAATAGAGTTAGTTCTCAGCTCAAAACAGAGATTCCTCGAGGTTGAAAATGCTTTTATCCCTGCAAACTAGGGCTGGGTGACAAAACAATAACGATAATCATCGAGATATAATTTCTCGATAAAACAATAACAAGAGTTCGACAAACATTCGATATAATGTTTATGTGCCAAAAGCAGAATGAAACGGCGCTACTCATTTGAAGCGCTCGGGTCTTCAGTGGCAAATTAAAACTAGACTAAAATGCTCAGACATTTAGTCGACTAGAACTTGACTAGGGATATGCCGGTATCAGATTTTCATGTTGCGATTAATTGCTAATGCTTTTATCACGGTATACGGTATTATCACGATATTGAAATTTTGTTTTAAAAAAAAGTGCTGTCATAATACAGTATAACAGGTTTAATAACGTTTTTCTTATAACAAAAAATAACTGAACATTTAAATGCAATAAAGCAATACAGAAAAGTTAAAAGATTTACACCGATTAAAGTGCAAAATAACCCTTTACAATAAGACCTCATTAGTTAACATTAGTTAATGCATTAATATTAACAATGAGCAATAGCTACATTTGCTATAGAAGTTATTAATCTTAGTTAAAAAATACAAGTCTTAGTTCATGTTAGCTCATTAAATAACACAGTTGCAACTTTCGATTTTAACAGCGTGTTATTAAATATTGGAATACCTAAGATCAATGAATGTTCAGAAGAATTTTTCATTGGCAGTTTATGTTAACTAATGAATTAACTAATGTTAACTAATGAAGCCCTAATGTAAAGTGTGACCGAACAATAAAGAATCAAAACACTTTCAAACAATATCTAGGGCATGTTGTAGTCCAGCTTAGAATGTAAAAAAAGATTGAAAATAAATAGCCTATTAAGTCTAAATATTTAAGTATTTGGCGCTGTGATGAACATTATAGCAAATACACAAATCTGTTGTGCATTTTGACCAGTTGATGGGAAAAGTATTCTTAAAATCCATTAAATTCAGAATAATTTGTAATATATAATTATTCACGGTATTTAGAAGTGCCCACGATAACAATATCGTGCATATTCATTACCGTGATATATCGCATTACCGAATACCGGCACAAGTCTAAACTTGACTAAAACTAAAACAGGCCAAGTTGACTAAATATGATAAAAACTAAAAGCTATATTTGACTAAACACTAAGACTAAATAAAAAAATATCTGACAAAATGAACACTAACTCGCTGATGAGTCTCGGTCACACGACACTAAACAGTGCTGTGAGATCCAGTGTGAAGTGACTGAATTCACGAACAACACAAATGACTTTAAACTAGTTTAGAGTCTGATGAAACAGGAGAGACACTGTGCGCAACGTTACAGTCAGAAGTAGGGCTGTCGCGATAACCGCAATGTCGCGATTTTTGCTTGTTTTCTTTTTTCGTAAGGTTATGCCCTTCTCGTTTTACACTTCATGCATGTGAACTGAATATTAAACAAGTTAGTAATGATAACAATGTGTACCATGCTGATTTGTACAGAGGCTCCGTAGATTTGCACTTAACAAGCCTAAACAGACAGTGAATGAGAGAGATCGACTGAGCGCGTGCGATTACTTGCGTCTGTCCTCCAGGCAGAGTCATATATATTTGTGAAAATAGGTTGTCATGTCCAAGGAAAGCGAAATCTCTGTCTTAGCATCGACGCATAGCTGGTCAGCAGAGCCTTCTAAAGTGGCGCTCAAAGTTACAATGATTTCAACAGCGTGTTTCATTACATCTCTTTGAATGAATGAATCAGCGTTTTTGAACGTGTAGTTGAATGACGGTCCCTTCCCACCACCTTGTGGCGCATCACTGTAACTGCACTGCCTGACAGCCGTCTAGAACGCTCGCAGGTGGAAATATCAACAGAAAGTATCTTGTCCAGTCAGATTAGAAAATCAGATTACAACTAGCCTAACGATCTTATTGTCAGGTTTATGTTCTGTTATGTGGACCGTTATTTTGTCATTCTCTTCTGTTTACTTCACTTCCTGTTTCAACGCTATTTGGTTTCGGTTTCATTGTCTTCTGAATATGACCTCGTTAGTTATATCGTAACATACACACACAAATTATATATATGGCGGTAATACCGCATACCGCGCTATTGAGCCACTCAAAATTACCGCAAGGGAAATTCCCTCACAGCGACAGCTCTAGTCAGAAGCTTCTCAATCTACAAATCACTGTCATTTACCATGGATTTACTGCAGTAATACTAACTGCACCATGGTATTGTGGCAGAAATGTGGGATATTCGTGTCAAATTTTATTATATTTTAATGTAGACATGCTTTAATTGTATTAAAGGAGTAATGGAATATAATTACAATATTTTTTGTGATTAAGCTAGTGTTTATAAATTTATTTAGACTACTGTTTTTCATACAAATACCTAGAAACCCTATAGTTATATTTTTACCATGGTATTGAGGTTTTAACTGTGGTTATCATGATCTAAATGTATGCTACTATGGAAGACCAATGGTTAATTTTAATCAAACTCAAAACAGTCAGAATAATTCAATTTCACCATACTGTATAAAAATTAGGTTGTTACAATTTTTACAGATGTTACTGTTTTTGATAATGAACATAAATGTACGTCTGCAACTCAGGCTACTGTCAAATGTGCATTTCTAAGAGACAAAAAATGTACTGTTATTAATAGTGAAGCCTGCACTGCAAACTGTGCTGAAGATACTCGTCATCAAAGTCAGGAACACAAACCTGCTTCAGGATTTGAAACAATAGCAATGCCGAAACGAAGAAATTAATGTTTCTATTAAGATAGGCCTACTTATTTTGTTAAGGAAAAACATGAGAAAAAAAACAAACATGTTTGTCATGTTCTGACAATATAAGAGTAGTTTAAAACCACAATTAACAGTCTGGTTTCTACTACTTTCACTTAGGAGCAAAAATCTGCATGTAAACTTCAAAGAAATAAAGATATAAAAATGTATCGTGATAATTATCGACTGATATGAAAAACTTTATCATGCTAATTTTTTATACTGCTGCAGATCACAGACTCACGGATGGCATCCTCTAACAAAACACAAAAGATATATTATGGGTTGTTAAAACAAGCATCTCTACTACTAGTGCTCAAAGTTACGTCACCAAAAGGACCATTTAGTCACATTTTACTGTGCAACTGAGGGTCGAGCTCCTATTCTAACTGTCTAACTCTGTATTTAAGGCCAAACCACAGCATTACAAGAAATATTTAATAAATAATCACTATTAGCTAAAATCCACCTCTCAGACTGATATTTGACCTCTTCTGTCCAAAGCAGAGGAAATTAAAGCTGCTGTTCCCTGCGGTCACTTCATGTGAAGAGATTCTCTGTAAAATACAATGACTCAACACTGAAACACATGCAGCGGCTGCGACTGAGTGTTTGCATGCATTTAAAGTGACAGCACACAATGGACGAGCTACAAGCCTGCAAAACAATATGGAAAGTAATTATTTCAATTGTGCATGCTCTGTTTTCGAATTCTGAGTGCAAAATAAGAAAATATGTGTTGGTATAAATTCATCAATTTTGTTAATGTTTTTGCTGTCATTCATATGCGCATCAGCATTTTTTCCACTATTTTCTCTAAATATCTGTAAGCAGGAGTTTTGTTGCTCTTTTAGACTTTTTTTAGAGTTAATTTCTCCAATCAAAATGTGATTCTCCACCACAGATACAGATCATTTATTGAAACTAAACTGCAAAAACATCTCCTTCAGAAATTTCCATGGTTGTGACATCACAACCATGAGCTCATTAACATATTACCGCATATAATTACATAGTAACACCCACTCATTATTCAGCAGCTCGACTTTGTGTGACAAACAGAAATAGAGAGAGTTTGCCGAATCAAAGCAGAGGCTGTTAGGACATAAAAACTAAATGTTTGGTGCTAGAAAAATTCTTACCTTATCCAAGTAAAATAAATGAACATTCACATTCATTGCAATGTGATTTTTAAGGGAGTCTGAGTGGTATCAGCAGAATAAGGCCTGCTTCAGATGACACCAAACATCTTAACTTTGTTAAGGTTCCCAGCATTCCTGTTTCACTAAGCACACTGAACCATATTGACATATGTGGGACCGGACCAAGATGCCTGGGAAAAAACATGCAGACTAATAATTCAAATGTGGCTAAAAACCACTTTATTGTGGGTGCCGACCATAATAAACAACCAGTCATCATTTACTCGCTCATGCTGTTTCAAACCCATTTGACTTTCTTTCCTCTGTGAAACATGAAAGCAAAAAATGTGGAAGTGGATGGTGATTTTTTTTTTACAGAAAAGCTGCACAAATTGACATAAAAGCCCCATCTTGAAGCCATGTGATTGATCTCTAAAATATAAGTCATTATTTGCTGAAAATGTGACATATTTCATCAAGTCCAATTGCAGATGACATTTAAGAGCTACAGCAAAAGGGATTTTCCTAAAAACCACTTTATTGTGGGTGCCGACCATAATAAACAACCAGTCATCATTTACTCGCTCATGCTGTTTCAAACCCATTTGACTTTCTTTCCTCTGTGAAACATGAAAGCAAAAAATGTGGAAGTGGATGGTGATTTTTTTTTTACAGAAAAGCTGCACAAATTGACATAAAAGCCCCATCTTGAAGCCGTGTGATTGATCTCTAAAATATAAGTCATTATTTGCTGAAAATGTGACATATTTCATCAAGTCCAACTGCAGATGACATTTAAGAGCTACAGCAAAAGGGATTTTTTTAGTGAATAACCACTTAAACATCAGTACATTCCTATCACTTCAGAAGACTTGGAATATATAGTGTAGGGTAGAATTATAATTGCATCTTAACTATGCATAACAAGACTTAAATGAAGAGTTCGGCCAAAATGAAAATTTGCTGAAAATGTGCTCACCCTCAGGCCATCTACGATTAGGATGAGTTTGTTTCTTCATCAGATTTGGAGAAATGTAGCATTGCATCAGTGTCTCAGCAATGGATGCTCTGCAGTGAATGGGTGCCGTCAGAATGAGAGTCCAAACAGCTGATAAAAACATCACAATAATCCACAGCACTCCAGTCCATCAGTTAACATCTGGAGAAGACAAAAGCTGAAACTAATCCATCAAGACATTTTTTTTTTAAAACTTCAAACCGTTGCTTCTAGCTAAAATACGAGTCCATAATCCACACGTCATGTCTCCAGTGAAAAAGTCCATCTCCTGTTGTCTTTCACATCAAAATCCAGCCACATATTTGTTTAGAGCTGTTTTGGCTTGTAAACGGTGCTTGATCTCTGCAGATTTCTCTCCTGATTCAGACCAGACCACTTTTTCACTGGAGGAAGCGTTATTATGGATTATTTTAGTTAGAAACGTCTTAATGATGGATTTGTTTCAGCGTTTGTCTTCTCCAGATGTTAACTGATGGACTGGAGTGCTGTGGATTATTGTGATGTTTTTATCAGCTGTTTGGACTCTCATTCTGACGGCACCCATTCACTGCAGAGCATCCATTGCTGAGACACTGATGCAGTGCTACATTTCTCCAAATCTGATGAATAAACAAACTCATCCTAATCTCGGATGGCCTGAGAGTGAGTAAATTGTCAGCAAATTTCCATTTTTGAGTGAACTATTCCTTTAAGCATTCTACAAAATCTCTTTTTGTGTTCAACGTAAGAAAAAGAGTCACATAGGATTAAATGGACTCGGCTGAACGATTCCTTTAAAGAACATTTTCAGCGATTATGTTTTGAAGGGAAGTGCGCAAAGAACTCACAGAGACTTCGGTTGTCAGGGGACCAAAACAAACCTCGCAGAGGTACAAACACACAGAGGAAAATCCAGCGCAATACGAGCCAGCGTGAATCATCAATGCTGCAAAAGGACAGGGAACATTCCAGCGGCTGCTTTCTGCGCTTCCCACTCATCCGTACGGATCACATGTCAAAAAGCCCAACACAGCGGCTCTAACTATCAGCTCTCGTGCCTATACCGAGGCCTTGTTCTTCTGGGGCGTAAGACAAGCGCGAGTCTGATGGCCAGCTTAGTTGCAGCTACCATCCTCATCCAGACTGCTGAAAAAGGAACGAGCGGGATCCAGAGAAGAGCAAAGATGTGTACAAAAGAGTGGGAGTGAGAAAAAGCTAGTGGAAGAATGAGAAACAGTGGCACTCACAGCTCTGTTCATGTCAGCAGGGAAATCTGGGATCCTTCCAAACGGCAGGCAGCCGACGCGGCTCGGGGAAGAAGCGCATGGAGTCCCGAATCATGCCTTGATTACAAAAAACGCCAGCTGGGCTGCGAGCCAAGATCCCCGAACGCAAAGAAAAGCCCTGCTAACGGATCCCGCCGCTCACCCGTACGGCGCAGCCTCTCTCTCTCTCGCTCTCTCTTAAGCTCTCGCTCATAGTTAAAATTACCCCTCACTCCCCCACCCACGTCTGCGGTCATACCCCTGAAAAACTCCACAAATCACATCCATTCATTTCATGACTCTCAGTACAGGATTTTCAAAATGTTTCAAGAATGAAATTTTGAATTCAAGAGTGTTTCCTCAACTATGGGTGCATTTGGCTCAGTGAACCTTTTGAAAACCTCCCTTTCACACTCTCAATAGTCAATTTAAAGGAATAGTTCATCCGAAATTGACTCACACTCACGTTGTTGCTTAAGTGGGTGGCTCAGTGGTAGAGCATTGCGTTAGCAGCGCAAAAGGTCGTGGGTTCCATTCCCAGGGAACACACATACTGGTAAAAAAGGTATAGCCTGAATGCACTGTAAGTCGCTTTGGATAAAAGCGTCTGCTAAATGCATAAATTACTATTATTATTAAATTATTAATAGGACAGGGTTGAAGCAGGAGTTGAAAAGATTATTACATCATAAAAAGGCTAAATAAATGAAAATCATACATTATAATAAAATTTAATTGCTAAAAAGATTAAATTATAAAAATGATAAATAGTAAATAAATAAATACAACTAAAAAAAATATAAATTAAACACTTTCTAAAAAATAATTGATTAAATCATAAAAATGCTAAATAAAACTACATATTTGATCAATTAAAACAGTAAAAATATAACACTGAAAATTGCTGAAATCATAAGAATGTAAAACTGAAAAAAAGTGCTGTTGCTAGGGTGTTTCTAGGATAATTGGGGGTTTTCTTATTGTCTCAAGTCAAAAAAAGAGTGCATGCTTACATCTATGTGATATTTGAATCTCTACATTTGAGAATGATCAGAACAAACAGTCCCGTATGAACAGCAGTGGTAGTGTTTGTCGAGCCCCAGTAATAATTTGGAGAAATGTTTAAAATAGTATTAGATGCATGTAACACCGCACTCAACTACTCATAGAAGATAGATTTAATCAGAACTAATGATGTTTTTGCATTAAAAATATAAATTTGATGCATCAGAACTAGACAGATATGGTACATTTCCTCCCACAAATGTAAAATAATGCTATAAATCTGGCAAGCCGAGTCAGTGTGTGGAGAACTGGGATTAATTTCGGATCACATGTCAAATAACTCAACACAACGGCTCTAACTGTCAGCTGACAGACGCTCTCGTGCCCAAACCCAGGCCTCGTTCTTCTGGGGAGCGTAAGACAAACGCACATCTGACGGCAAGCTTAGTTGCAGCTACCATCCTCATCCAGACTGCTGAAAAAGGAACGAGCGGGATCCAGAGAAGAGCAAAGATGTGTACAAAAGAGTGGGAGTGAGAAAAAGCTAGTGGAAGAATGAGAAACAGTGGCACTCACAGCTCTGTTCATGTCAGCAGGGAAATCTGGGATCCTTCCAAACGGCAGGCAGCCGACGCGGCTCGGGGAAGAAGCGCATGGAGTCCCGAATCATGCCTTGATTACAAAAAACGCCAGCTGGGCTGCGAGCCAAGATCCCCGAACGCAAAGAAAAGCCCTGCTAACGGATCCCGCCGCTCACCCGTACGGCGCAGCCTCTCTCTCTCTCGCTCTCTCTTAAGCTCTCGCTCATAGTTAAAATTACCCCTCACTCCCCCACCCACGTCTGCGGTCATACCCCTGAAAAACTCCACAAATCACATCCATTCATTTCATGACTCTCAGTACAGGATTTTCAAAATGTTTCAAGAATGAAATTTTGAATTCAAGAGTGTTTCCTCAACTATGGGTGCATTTGGCTCAGTGAACCTTTTGAAAACCTCCCTTTCACACTCTCAATAGTCAATTTAAAGGAATAGTTCATCCGAAATTGACTCACACTCACGTTGTTGCTTAAGTGGGTGGCTCAGTGGTAGAGCATTGCGTTAGCAGCGCAAAAGGTCGTGGGTTCCATTCCCAGGGAACACACATACTGGTAAAAAAGGTATAGCCTGAATGCACTGTAAGTCGCTTTGGATAAAAGCGTCTGCTAAATGCATAAATTACTATTATTATTAAATTATTAATAGGACAGGGTTGAAGCAGGAGTTGAAAAGATTATTACATCATAAAAAGGCTAAATAAATGAAAATCATACATTATAATAAAATTAAATTTCTAAAAAGATTAAATTATAAAAATGATAAATAGTAAATAAATAAATACAACTAAAAAAAATATAAATTAAACACTTTCTAAAAAATAATTGATTAAATCATAAAAATGCTAAATAAAATAAATAAACATAGAACAAATAATGAATTTCTAAAAAAAGAATTGATTAAATCATAAAAATGCTAAATAAATAAACAAATAATAAATTCTAAATTAAACACTTTCTTTAAAAAAATATATAATTTGTTTACCGGCTCGTCATTTACAGTGAACTTGCAAAGGTGCCGTTATTGAAATATTAATTTAAAAATGCCCGCTGTTTCAAACCCATAGGACAGGGGTGATGAAACGTGAATGATTAATCAAAGGATAAAAATTTAAATAAATAATAAAGAAAAAAATTAATTAAATATTTTCTGAAAAACAAAAAGATGAAATAATTCAGTTGTTGCCGAGCATATCATTAACCCACATCAGAGAACCGTGAAACGAAATATTAAATTAAAAACTCGTCAACAATTCTGTGTTTTTCTGTCAATATGGGGTGCTGTGTGTACATTAATGAGGAAAAAAAATTAACAAATGATTTTAGCAAATGGCTGCAATATAACAAAGAGTGAGAAATTTAAGGGGGTCTGAATACTTTCCGTACCCACTGTAAATACATTCAAATAAATATTTTAGGTTTGGCTGACAAAAATCTTTCACTCTCACTAGTGTATTTAAAGGAATAGTTTGCCCAAAAATTACACTTTTCATAACTTATTCATATTTATATAATTTTAAATCAACAGTACAGGGTTGATGAAAACGCATTATTGAATTAGGGCTGATTAAAATGTAGAATTGAACCGTGTACATACTTTGTTGTTGAATTATTTAAATATTAAGTTAAAAACGTTAAATATAATATATAGCCAATATTATATACTGTAAATATTATTGGCTCTTATTATGACAAATTGCCTGTGATTTTCCTCACTTATGAGTCGCTTTAGATAAATACTTCTGATAAATAAATACAAGTAAGCATAAAAAGTAAATCAGACGGTCTCCACCCGTTTAACTGGGCAGTTCTGGGTCAGAATGTGAAGCAAATCATACTAATAATCAAAGATCTGGATACATGAATCAAGATGACTTTACCGTCTGAATCTGTTGATGCACTGAATGGCTCTGAACAAGAAAAAGCATCTGAAATACTCACATCGTCCTCCAGCAGACAGTGTCTGTCCTCACAGAAGTCCATGAACATGATGTGATGCTCCTGGTGTTGCATGATGATTCCTGTAAGAAACATCGACGATTCATGTGTGTGTGTGTATACACTGCAGTGCAAAAGTTTGGGATCAGTAAGATTTGTAATGTTTTTTAACCCTTTAACTGTCACTCACATTTTTGAACACAGACGTGGAAGTGCACTATCCAAACTAACATTTTTATAATTCATGAACGAAAACATTTTGTAACATGATATTGATGTACCATTTTCATGGTAATGCAATGTTTGATTTTAAAATGGGTTTCAAAGGATGAATTTTGAGATTTAAAGTTTTCAATTGATATATAATTTCTGATGATTTCTAAAGTGTGATCGAGAAAAAGGCAACAAAGATGACTTTTTTTGACAAAGGTCAGAACTCCTGTTATGATGTAGATTTTTGAGGTGCACTCTTGTCATAAATTAATCTATTACTTGTCCTACATAGATATTTTACCAATGTTTTAGTAAAAAATTATTTAGGAGTCTTAGACCTTTCCAACAATATATAGTTTGTCATGCTTAGATTAGAATTTAATTGTAATATAGTGAAGTAAACTTAAGCGTCCCACAGAGGGGACGGGTGACACATTTTTATAATTCATGAACGAAAACATTTTGTAACATGATATTGATGTACCATTTTCATGGTAATGCAATGTTTGATTTTAAAATGGGTTTCAAAGGATGAATTTTGAGATTTAAAGTTTTCAATTGATATATAATTTCTGATGATTTCTAAAGTGTGATCGAGAAAAAGGCAACAAAGATGACTTTTTTTGACAAAGGTCAGAACTCCTGTTATGATGTAGATTTTTGAGGTGCACTCTTGTCATAAATTAATCTATTACTTGTCCTACATAGATATTTTACCAATGTTTTAGTAAAAAATTATTTAGGAGTCTTAGACCTTTCCAACGATATATAGTTTGTCATGCTTAGATTAGGATTTAATTGTAATATAGTGAAGTAAACTTAAGCGTCCCACAGAGGGGACGGGTGACAGTTAAAGAAGTCACTTCTGCTCATCAGGGCTGCATTTATTTGATTAGAAATACAGAAAAAAACTGTAATATTGTGAAATATTATTGCAATTTAAAATGACGGTTTTCTACTTTAATATACTTTAAACTGTAATTTATTTCTGTGATCAAAACTGTATTTTCAGCATCATTACTCCAGTCTTCAGTGTCACATGATCATTGTTAGAAAATATTTGTATTTTAAATAAACGCTGTTCTTTTTAACTTCATACATGTAGTGCTTGTATTTGATAAATATACCATGGTAATTCAATTGTATTTAAAATACAGTGTCAGTATTAAATATGAATAAATCAAAATACAATGGTAAAGCAGCAATGCCTCAGTATCAAGTGTCTTTTCCTGGCTGCTTAACCTACAATATCATATTTGTTTATCACACTAATAACTAGGAAATCCATCAGCTAGACTAGCAATAAACAAACAAACATAAACCAGCTTAAGTTAGTTTACCACATTAGTCTCCTCAGCAGGGTTTTAACTATTCTACATCGATTCAAACTTTTCTCACTGCTCAAAAAAAGCCACTGTATTTTAAAATATCTGAGACGTGGTTTAATTTCTTGCTTATAAGTTATAAATCAGTGAATCTGCTTTGCGCTGTAACGCTAGCTTCGCAAACACGGTTGTAGCCGGTCAATGTTTTTATAGCAGTTCAGACATTAGAAGATATAAACGATGACCAAAACGAGATAAACTGAAGCAGATAAACCAGTACTCGTGGGTGTGAGTCGATCTGCTTACCTGCCGACCAGGTAAAACCCGTAGACTGTATAAAAACAGGTAAAAACACAACTTCTTGACTAGCAGACTGAACTGAGGCCTGAGCGGCTGACGTCACCGAGCTGGATTTGGCGCCACAAAACGCGCGAAACCACGTGACCGATTGTTGTAAAGCCTTGAAACTTCATCCTTTTTAAGGACCTTTGCGCTTATTTTGTAGTTAGAGATGTGGATTTGTTCTCAATACCCCTCTGTATATAGCTCATATTTTTTTGTTGATGCCAGATTGTCATAGCAAAGTCAGAATGACCTCCTCTCCTAGGTTCACGAAACGGTCGTCCATAAAATGCATTGCTGTTCTGTTGTAAGTGATCTTAAAGATTCCTAAATGCATCTACTTCCGGAAGGCCAAATAAAGTGCTTTTGCTTTCGCCTAGAAACACACAGCGTCTCCCTGACATGCTGCTTCAACACTAACTGTGGTTACTGAAACCACGCCTTCTTTCTTTGCGTGCACATTTGGGCGCATTATGCTAATATTTCCACATAGTGAGGTAGATATGTGGGGGCGTGTTAGAACGAGCCGTTTTAGGGGGCGTGGCAGAGTCTTAACTTTGATAAAGAATATCTCTTTGGTTTTGAGACTTTAGTCTTTGCAGCTTCAGGGATCTTATCTATGCACAATCAGCTTGTAACACTCCAAAGAGAAAGGAACACTTGAAATCACATCATATGACCCCTTTAAAATCTATATATAGACTGGCAAAACGTGCTTTTGTTGCATATCAAAAGGAATAAACTTGATTACAAGCAAAAAAAACTTGAGCAGACAGACACAGTATATTCATACATGTAGTGCTTGTATTTGATAAATATACCATGGTAATTCAATTGTATTTAAAATACAGTGTCAGTATTAAATATGAATAAATCAAAATACAATGGTAAAGCAGCAATGCCTCAGTATCAAGTGTCTTTTCCTGGCTGCTTAACCTACAATATCATATTTGTTTATCACACTAATAACTAGGAAATCCATCAGCTAGACTAGCAATAAACAAACAAACAAACAAACATAAACCAGCTTAAGTTAGTTTACCACATTAGTCTCCTCAGCAGGGTTTTAACTATTCTACATCGATTCAAATTTTTCTCACTGCTCAAAAAAAGCCACTGTATTTTAAAATATCTGAGACGTGGTTTAATTTCTTGCTTATAAGTTATAAATCAGTGAATCTGCTTTGCGCTGTAACGCTAGCTTCGCAAACACGGTTGTAGCCGGTCAATGTTTTTATGGCAGTTCAGACATTAGAAGATACAAACGATGACCAAAACGAGATAAACTGAAGCAGATAAACCAGTACTCGTGGGTGTGAGTCGATCTGCTTACCTGCCGACCAGGTAAAACCCGTAGACTGTATAAAAACAGGTAAAAACACAACTTCTTGACTAGCAGACTGAACTGAGGCCTGAGCGGCTGACGTCACCGAGCTGGATTTGGCGCCACAAAACGCGCGAAACCACGTGACCGATTGTTGTAAAGCCTTGAAACTTCATCCTTTTTAAGGACCTTTGCGCTTATTTTGTAGTTAGAGATGTGGATTTGTTCTCAATACCCCTCTGTATATAGCTCATATTTTTTTGTTGATTTATTTATTATTAGTTTTTTTTTTCTTCCTTAATTTTCATTATTTTTTACAATCATTGTCTTTTTGAATTTATTGACATTTTTGCTTTTATTGTCAATTTGTATGTGAGTTTTCACTAAATAGAGCAAAAAAAAAAAATAATAATAATTTTTTCATCGAGCTGTAATTCATCTACTGGCCGCTAGAGGCTGACTGCAAAAGAGAGTCAGTCCCATAGACTCCCCATGTTAAAATGCCCAACTTTACAGCAGAAAAAAACATGTTTACAGCCTGTTTCAAAAAATGATTTTGGTCTATATAGCTAATTTTGCCCTTCATGACAATTCCGAGGGGGGGGGATTTTTTTTATAACTCATCAGTTTAAATTATATTAAGCCTTAAAGTTCTGCATAATTAAGGGCGTGGCCACTTGAGTGACAGGTGGATTGCCGCTGCTGTCACCACCGTCGAGCTAGGTGGGCGTGGCTTTAGCAACCTGCTCCCGCCTCTTTGCCCATTTTCGATTATCCGGGAGTGACGCGCGGTGACGCACTGCCAAGATGGCGACGGCTGACTCCGCCTACTTTAGGCTTCAAAAATGCTCTTTTTAATAAATAAATGTATTTATTTATTTAAAAAATAAATAAAAACAGAAATAAACACATATATAGTTTTTAACCACAAATGCTGGTCTCGCACTACCTGGACTAAAATGTAAAATATATCTAAAAATATCTAGATCGATATATCTATCTTTTTTTTAAAAGAAAATGACGCTAGATAAGAGTCTTATTCCTCGGCTGGGATCGTGTCGAGCTCTTTGAAGCTGCACTGAAACTGTGATTTGGACATTCAGCCCATTGGTCCCCATTGAAGTCCATTATATGGAGAAAAATCCTGGAATGTTTTCCTCAAAAACCTTCATTTCTTTGCGACTGAAGCAGAGGCGGACTTATTAGGCAATGGTAGGCGACCGCCTTGGGCCCCCAAAAGCCAAGGGCCCCCTAAAATGCTTTTTATATGCGAGATGCGCGTTCAGTGCAGACGCACAAGTCTGTGGTGTTCATTATCACGACAACCATCTATGCGTCCGCGTTGAACGTGCTTCTTAGCAAAAATAGGGTGATGTAGAAAATGGGGAAGGAATCCCGGAATCTAGTAATAAAAATGGAATTTACTGTGTAACAGTAACGCCGAATGAGACGGAATGAACGGCGCAGACGCGCGTTTCGTATGCTAGTTTGCTATTTAAGCATGCGCAACGCTCGTGGTTGTCGTCTGTAGTAGCTAAATAGTATTTTTGCCATTTAATAACCGTGATGTGACATGTGGCCAAGTATGGTGACCCATACTCGGAATTAGTGCTCTGCATTTAACCCATCCAAAGTGCGCACACACACCGTGAACACACACCCGGAGCAGTGGGCAGCCATTTATGCTGCGGCACCTGGGGAGCAGTTGGGGGTTCAGTGACGTGCTCAAGGGCCCCTCAGTCGTGGTATTGAAGGTGGGAGAGAGCGCTGTACATTCACTCCCCCCACCTACAATCCCTGCCGGTACGAGACTCGAACCCACAACCTTTGAGTCCGACTCTCTAACCATTAGGCCACGACTTCCCCAATGCATCTTTAATATTCACATACACTAGTCCATATCGCGTTTTGATTGAAGTGTACTGAATTGTGTTTGATTTATTCATTCAATATTTGACGAATTGCTCGTTACACAGTAAACTTCTGTTGTGTAGCATTTTGAATGTATAAAAATTAAAGGGTTTGTTTAATTTTCACTGGAATGAAAGATTTCGCCTTCATTTGATTACCAGAAAAAAGAAAATACACAACACAGAATTAAAAAAAAAAAAAAGTAAATAAAATAAAAATTGTATAGGGCCTTATTATTGTATACAAATTAATAAATTAAGTTGTTTTTATGAATTCAATTAATTAGATATGTTTTTGATTAAACCATTAAAATGGAATATAGAAAAAAAAGCGCAGAATTTGGGCCCTAAGAATGTAATTTTTGTTAAACTTTTAATAGGCCTAAATTGCTGTTAAAATAAACAAGTTTCATGATTTTAATTAATTAGACATGTTTTTTGTTAAAATTGTATATAATCATCCAGAAAAAAGAAGAAAAAAAACTGAATTCAGATAAATTAAAACGGAAAAAAAGATTAAAATTAAACTTAAGCTAATTTGGGAAAAATAAAACGGATTTCATAGGGCCCTACACATATCATGCATCTGAAGCTATAATTTGAATACTAAGCAACAGTGCATATTATATAGGGCCTTAGACATGTTTTTTGTTAAAATTTAATATAATCATCCAGAAAAAAGAAGAAAAAAAACTGAATTCAGATCAATTAAAACGGAAAAAAAGATTAAGCTAATTTGGGAAAAATAAAACGGATTTCATAGGGCCCTACACATATCATGCATCTGAAGCTATAATTTGAATACTAAGCAACAGTGCATATTATATAGGGCCTATTTTAATTTTTTTAAATGGCGCTCACTCGTTTGTGTGAAAGACCCAAGAAAGACCATGCACAGTCCCTTTCCACACAGCCACACTTCATGTTTGGTTGAAATAATCCTTAAGCATGTACATTTATAATTTCCTTCAGTTGAATTTAAATGTGCAATTAAAATAAATAAAAATAAATGTATATTTTAAAGTTTAGAATTAGACAGCCTTGCCTTGTGTAGACAATTGCACAGTGAAAATTACCCCAAAGCACCACCTAGTGTCCAACCTCCTCTAATACTATTATAACCTGTTTAAATGTGAACAAGGGATTTACAACATTAAAGAAATCCTTTATTTATAACATGTACATGACAAATCTAAAAGAATAGAGACATCTATGGGACACGGTCGTGCAGCAGCGAGCAACAGTGAAAGAAACCTCAAGGTTGTAGATGTGTGAAATTGTATAGGGCCCCATTCCTGTATTCTGGGGCCCCCAAATCACTAAATCCGCCCCTGGACTGAAGACAGAGAGACATGAACATCTTGGATGGCATGGGGGTGAGGAAATGATCAGGAAGTTTTTATTCTGGAAGTGAACTACTCCTTTAAAACGTGCGAGGCTTCCGGTTTCATCTGTTTTAATGTAGCTGTACAAAAGCTCTCCGTATAACCGCATAAAACAAAAAAGTGTCCTTGTTAATAAACTATCTGATGGTGGGTTAAATGTTCTTCATTTTACGACTTTCAACCAAATGTTTAAAATTAATTGGCTTAAAAAACTTTTTAACAATTTCAGTACTGTCCCATGTTATTTATTTGAAAAACTTGGAGGCTTATTTATTTATTTTTTGTTGCCGTGTCCTTATATAACTGGTATAACTGCTCCGGTAACACTTTACAATAAGGTTCCATTAGTTAATGTAATTAGTGAATATATTAACTAACATGAACAAACAATGGACAATACATTTATTACAGTATTTATTTATCTTTGTTAATGTTAGTTAATGAAAATACAGTCGTTCGTTGTTAGTTCATGTTAATTCACACTGCATTAACTAATGTTAACAAGCACAACTTTTGATTTTAATAATGCATTAGTAAATGTTGAAATTAACATTAGCTAAGATTAATAAATGCTGTAGAAGTATTGTTCATGCTTAGGACATATTGACTAATGAATCTTATTCTAAAGTGTTACCGGTGGAACAGTGGTAATATCACTCATAATTACAAGAAATAAAAATTGGGTTTGGCATAACATATTAATTGTAAACCAGCTTATTGACAAGAATGGGCAATTATACACTTACCCTAATTTTCTTTCATAATTAATGAAAAATTGTGTTCATTAGGGTTTCCTAGTTAATGTTTTAACTAACATGAACAAACAATGGACAATACATTTATTACAGTATTTATTTATCTTTGTTAATGTTAGTTAATGAAAATACAGTCGTTCGTTGTTAGTTCATGTTAATTCACACTGCATTAACTAATGTTAACAAGCACAACTTTTGATTTTAATAATGCATTAGTAAATGTTGAAATTAACATGGGTTAAATGTTCTTCATTTTACGACTTTCAACCAAATGTTTAAAATTAATTGGCTTAAAAAACTTTTTAACAATTTCAGTACTGTCCCATGTTATTTATTTGAAAAACTTGGAGGCTTATTTATTTATTTTTTGTTGCCGTGTCCTTATATAACTGGTATAACTGCTCCGGTAACACTTTACAATAAGGTTCCATTAGTTAATGTAATTAGTGAATATATTAACTAACATGAACAAACAATGGACAATACATTTATTACAGTATTTATTTATCTTTGTTAATGTTAGTTAATGAAAATACAGTCGTTCGTTGTTAGTTCATGTTAATTCACACTGCATTAACTAATGTTAACAAGCACAACTTTTGATTTTAATAATGCATTAGTAAATGTTGAAATTAACATTAGCTAAGATTAATAAATGCTGTAGAAGTATTGTTCATGCTTAGGACATATTGACTAATGAATCTTATTCTAAAGTGTTACCGGTGGAACAGTGGTAATATCACTCATAATTACAAGAAATAAAAATTGGGTTTGGCATAACATATTAATTGTAAACCAGCTTATTGACAAGAATGGGCAATTATACACTTACCCTAATTTTCTTTCATAATATGTTTTTTTTTGGTAAATTAAAAAGAATTTAACAAAGTAATTAAGGCTGTTCCAGTGGCACAATAATCTTGATTCTTAACCAAATTCTTAGATGTAAATATTAATAATACAACCGTTTTTGTAAATGTCGGATCCAATCCTCCGTGTAAATCCAAATGGCTTAAACCTCATTGTATATCTTGGCATCGCATTTGGACATTACCATACAAATATGCTATTTCTAATAAAGTAAAAGAAATGCATTACAAAATTATTCACAGGTGTTATCCTCTAAATGATAGCAGATATATTCATAGTGATTGTGAAAAATGTACAGTTTGTAACATATCAATTGAAGATATTGTACATTTATTTTTCTATTGCCCTTTTTCTATTTCATTTTGGGTTGACTTTAAAATAGATATAACAAAACAATTTAACAAAACCCTTCATTTAGAACAGTAAGATATTTTACTTTGTTTTCAAAACCCCTATTTTTCTGAAAAACTCAATTACATGATTAATCTTTGAATTACTTTAAAACAAAGAACATGTAACAAAAACAAGAGAGAGTTCATTTGTGAGGAGAGCAATCACGTTTATGTTCTAAAACCAAAATATAACTGAACACCTCAAAATTGCAAAATTGAACCGGTTCAAAAAGCCGATTTATCGGTTCCTGACGTCATCAAGCAATAACATCTCTACGCATTTCTTTTCTAACAAGGTGAAATTAACTGGGCTAGAGTGTGGGTTTTGCCTCAAAAATTATTTTTGTACAATAAGATAAAAGAAGTGTCTTATAAAATGATACATCGGTGCTATCCCACAAAATGTTTTTTACAAAGGTTTATTTCTGAGGATTTTGATGTAAATGGCTCCTTCTGTGGTCTCCAAACTGAAGATTCGTTTAAACATTTGATATGTCATCCATGTTGTATTCTGAATAAAATATTGAAATTTGAAACTTCCACATCATTGCATTCTGTTTTTATTCACAATTTGTACAGTGTCCCAACTTTTTTTGGAATCGGGTTTGTACACATTTTGAAAGAGAACAATCTTGTTTTTAAAAATGTTTTTATTTACTCAATCTCATTTTGTTTCTCGCCAAATATTTTGTACACAAATGTAAATATTGTAAGTGTAAGCCTTTCTTTAACCTTTTTCTGGAAGAGTTAAAACTGTATATGTATTTGATTTCTGACTCTTCCAATAAGAAAGCTGTAAAAACTGAATCTTTTTAAAAGATACATTATTTTCTTGCTCCCTGGCATGTAGTATATTAATGTCATTCTGTGTTTCATATATTATAATTAAAAAAAAATATATATATTTTCTAACAACTCGGTGCCATGTTGTATCAATGAAAAATTCAAATAAGTCATGTGTGTCAACACATATTGAAACATTCAAAAATAAAGTTATTTGTATGAAAGCATATTGCTATTTATTGCCATATAATTCACTTAAGTTAATGGAGTTTGTGGTCACAGTGGATCCTCAGATACGACTGACTGACCAATATTGACAAGCCTACAACTTGGATAAGATTCCTAAAAGTTTCACACCTACAGCACACATTACAGACATTGATGCACAAACATGTTCTACATGTCTACACTATAAAGAATGAATAAACCAGTCTTATAAACTCCTTGATTTCGCTTAATCAACTTTAAATATAATATGCATGCACAATAAACTATGGTAAAATTTATTTACATCACTCCACAGAAAGGTTTTGTCAGGTTTTAATAAAATGTAAATTAATAACAGTCATAAGCATATTTCCAGTACGCGCCTCAGGCTTGCACAGCATCCTCAACTCACTCATCAGAATCTTCGGCAATCCTCGGCAAGCTTCGCCACGGCATAGTGGACGTTCTCGAGTGCGCTCATTCAATCCCACAATGCACTGCAAAAACGAGTGTACAACTGATGCACGCTCAACGGCTAGAGAATGCCCATAATGCACTGTGAGAGTCACGCGCCGAATGAATTCCCGCATCTCGCTTGCAGCTGAATAATCAATCCGTTCATTTTTCCAAAGCGCTCATCCATGGCGTACAGCATAATGTACAACAAGGGTATAAATTCATTGTAAATTGATTATTAAATTGTTTGATTAGGGTTTATACATAATTTCCGTGACAGAGTTCAAGATAAATCCTTTAATCTTACTACTGGAGCTGCTAGTTTGCTAGTTTCAAATGATTAATAAACCGCAAGCTCAAACTATGCAAAAGCGGCATTCCTTCCGGTGCACTCAGTGTCCGAATTCACTACTCGTTTTCATTCACTCCTTCTAGTGAACTGAATTAGTGACCTAATGTAGGGAATAGTGAATGAGGGTATAGGGGGCGATTTCGGATACACAGCCCGGCTCAACCGGTTACTTCCTGACAACCGGCTCAAAAGAACGATTCGTTCAAGAACCGAACATCACTACTCTTCAGTAACGGATAAATAAAATAATGTTAAGTAAAATGAAAAAGTCAAAGCCCTCTTGCACTGGATTGCCGGCTGCAGTCATGTCCTCATCTCATACATAAAACACCTGTGATTCACAACTGCTTTGCTAAGGAACTCACATTCATGTAAAGTAGCCTTGTTGACAAGTTTGGACGAGTAAGGGCAAAACACACAAGATATAGTACTTTCAGTGCCCTGTAGTTCGCGCTAACACTTCTTTTGTAGCAGAAATGAACTGCTTCAGAAAAAGCAAGGTGCCATGCAAAATGTAATGTGTAACTGCAACACTCATTACAAATGTAGTGGAGTAAAGAGTACAGATACTCATTCAAAAATGTAGTGAAGTAGAGAGTAAAAGTTGCTAATATCTTTGATACTCAGTCAAACTACAGAGTATCCTAAAAGAAACTCAAGCACAGTAATTAATTACCTTTACTCAAATACTTTACACCTCTGCATCTTAAAGACGTCTGTCAGATGTTTGTACACAACAGATGCTTTCCAGATGAAGCGATCTTTAACAGACATCTTGCAGACGTACCTGTGCTATCTGGGTTGGCAATATATACAGTATATAAAACAACAGAGCATCAGAATAAAGCGTGTAACTAATGAAGCCAAAGTGCAAATCTCCATATATAAAGAGATACTGCCTGTGGGAAGAAACTGTTAAACGTGTTTTCTGGATAGGTGGTTTAGTTCAGCATAGAATGTCAGTGTGTGACTTTGGGTTGCATTAATGTGCAGCAAATTATGCCTGTGTTTGTACGGCCACACCTGAAACATTCAGCGTAAACCACACCCGTAGCTCGAGGGGAAACTATAGTGTTTTGCTGCATGACCGGCCATCTCATCAACACTAAGCATGTGCATGCAGGCTTTTACAAAAGAGATTCAGGCTTTATATTAAAGTACACTGAGATACCTGCTTTTTGTGCATTTGTATATATTTGTGCTTTCTCATAAAGGTGAAATACCCTGTATCTCACAAAACTGAACAACATATAAAGGAAATTAAATGATGAAATTATATGAAATTAAAGTAGTTTATTCAGTAGTTGATTGTCTCATTGTATGATCTTACTCTTAGAAACCATACCTACACAAAACAAGCAATGTGGGATATATATATATATATATATATATATATATGCATGTATGTATAGTATTGTGAACTGTAATTTTAAAACGTTTAACATCAGAAAACAATGCACAAAACATTGTAAACAAGTATTTAAAAATAGCAGAATCAAATGAGTATCGAAAACATTTTTAGGCATACATTGAATGTAAAAAATGAGCGAGCAAGTATGCTGCACTGCGAGTCTTTTGGAAACGGCAAGATTTTTTAAAAATAAACCTGAAGTTCATAATAGGAGCAGGTGTAGTGCTGACTTGACAAGCCCCCTTGAGCGACCAATCAGAGGAGTGTGAGGAGTTTAAGGCGTGACACTACATTTGTTGTTATTAATGCTGGTAAGAGCGCTCAACCCATCTTTCACTAGTCATAACTAGAATATGCTTGTTTACGTTGTAATTTAAGGGGGAAAAAAAACAATAGCTCTTGTTAAAAAACATTAAAAATACAATTTGTATTACTTGAAATAAAATAAACATTAAAATGAAATAAAATATAAAAAATTAAAACTTACCGCCACTTTCTGAAAGCTCATTTAGTTTGAGCTGAAATTCTAAAATAACTAAAAGTAAATAAACTAAAACTGAAACTTAACAAAATCTGTATAGGCATATAAAAAACTAAACTAAAAAATAAATAAAAACAAACAAAAATACTAAAACTTTCAAATTAAAATAGGTAATATATAAAAAAAATGTAATTGAAAATATTTATAATAAAAACTATAATAGTACTAAAATACTAACAATGCATCACAAAATTTATCGATTTAATGAATCTTATGCTGCGTCCCAATTTGCCTATAGTTATACTACGCCCTTAAAGTATGTACTCTTTTGGTGAAGAAAAATAAAGTATAAGAGGCTTATATAATAGGAAATTAAAGACAAAAGCATACAACTCAGTCAAACGTATGCTACAAAGTCAGTGCTGTAGTACGGTAAAGATAAATAAATATATAAAGTTATGAAACAAAACAATATGACCTGGAACAAAAAATATATTCATGAGACCAAAGATTGCCTGTTAGATATACCCAAAATTAATCATATCTCATGTTTAACCACTACAGAGAGATCAGAGCCAGCGGCAAATGTCAGAAGGACTAGCCGAGGTAAAGATGCTCTCGGCGGGAAACCTGAGCGCTGAACGCCCGGTGATCGCCTGGAGCTCACATCTCTGAAATCGACGAAGCAAATTTTAAAATAGGCCCTATCTTTATAAATAAACCACAGATTTGAGTTTTAAACAATTACATTCTCGCCTGAAAAACTCTTAAAACTTCATGACACAATAACAGTAGTATTTTGAAAATGATGTGAGTTTTCTCCTCCGACATTAACGCTCGCTGGTTGGTATGAAATGCATTCTGGGATACCTGGCTGCCTCAAGTTCGCACAAGTCACCTCTGGATGCATCCTCGATAAAAGGGGCGGAGCAAGAACACATCTGGGGATTTGAACTGTATACTTGGATGTGAAGTAGGGCTGTCAAAAAAAAATTCGAGGTGTGCGTCAGGCAGCCTTTTATCAGTGGCGCACGAAATGCGACAACAATGTAACGATTTTGTTATCCTATCCAGTTGAACCCACTAGATGCAGCGCTGCTACATTGTTCATTCAAAATATTGCAGAAAAAGAGAACAATCAATGCGGGGAAGATGTTGTTTACGCCAAAACCCAAACCAAGCCGTTCACACAAAACGCATATTCATCGTATTTTCTAGAGGGACATCTATCAACGCTGCACTCGCACGAGAGAGCGGCATGTTTAGAAAGCTATGTAAAATTAATGTAAGTTCAACTTTTAAAAAACATGTCTCGAGACTTTATGGCGGTTTTCCCCATCCCACTGCATCTCAACTTTTTAAATGAAGAAAGTACTTTTTGTGATTGGTTTTCGGTCCTTTGTGTTAAACTATATATAAATGCATGAACAAGCAACTTTATTAATTATATATGGTTTATAAACATAAACATTATGCACTTTTTTTAAAAGATAGTCGTGTTATTTTATTATGCTTTGAAGAAACGTGCATCATATTTTGCTCGATGCGCCCTCTTGTGGCCTCAGGAGAGAAGCCAACAGCTTTTTTCCCCCCTAACTGAAATTATGCCTTTTAAATTTGAATATAAATCGAATATTGATAATATTTAAGTAAAAAATTCGAATTTAGTTTTTCAGCCATTTTGACAGCCCTAATGTGATCTTCGAATTCGAACAGTACTTGGGCAATGACTGATGACATTTCACAAGTCCACAAGAACTCAAGTACAGACAAGAATGCATATTGAGAAACGGCTTTAGTCTCTCGTAGCCAGACCTTCAGACTGATGGAAGAAGGTCTGGGAACCTTGACCACGTTGAATGGCCAAAGACTGGCCAAGAGGCCACATGACTGACAGGTAAAGCAACCAATCACAATTTGGTTTGTGCCGAGTCATGTTTAGAGGCATGGAAATTGTACAGACACAATTACAGACCAGTGTGTAAAACTCTTGGACGTATTTTAAAGGCTGAGGCTGAGACTACTGTAAACTTGCCTGTCAATCATCTTGTCACAGTTAACATCCTCCACATTTCATTTCATTTAACCTCTTACCATACTGGAGAAAAAAAGCCATGCGATGCCAGCTGTGGGTCTTTATGCAGAGATCTCTGCTCATCATTTTTGAATGATGATGCATTTAAAAGTTAATGGCCAAAAAGTTAATGTTTATAAAAGTTGACGTTGTTGCAGAAGAAATATAACAGATAACATTAAATAATTTTTTTTACTAGGTTAAATGTTGATTACTAGTAACTCAAACCCCTTTATCTAAAACTCTCTACTTAACCGTCGGTCGCACATCATCTACCATGTTTGTAGTTTTAACACTTTATTCGTGTTTGTAGATCTGAACTGAATCCTTCGCCAAAGCGCAATAGATTGTAAGCAACATTAGCCATTAGAGTGGGCACAGATCCACACTTCAATAAATCTGAAATAGACCATCCGGAGACTTTTGGCATACACTTTACAACATACTATGCTTACAGACACACTTATTTTAATCTCACATACAATTTAGGTTAGATAGTATGAACATTGGGACGCAGGGTTATTGATGTTTGTGCAGTTGTTTTCCCTCCAAAATGATGTTATATCCTGGATGAACTGACTTTTGTTATTTAAAGGGATTATTAATGATATCAATATCTTAAAACTTATGAATGCATTAGTATATATATATACCTGTATATATATTCTTACTCAGTATTTTTGTCTTGTTTTCCGGTACAAATGTACAAATATCTAAACATTCTTAAATCAAGATACTTGAGAAGCAAAATTACATAAGATATTCTTGTTTTTTGAAAGATGTATCTTTTGTATGCAGATTATGTGTTTTTGCTTAAAACGTGAAAGCATATCTAAACAAACAGGGTAAGAAAAATGACAACTTAATTCAAAGGAAAAACAAACTTATTTTTCTCCCTCCACTGGCAGAATTTTTTTCTTGTTTTCAGGTAAAACTCACTTAGTTTTATTAATTTTGAAGAAAACAAGATATAATATCATTATCAATATCATAATGTCATTAAGAATCACAGCCCAGAACATTCACCTTCTTGGCATGGAGTTCTGCTGCTATTTAAACAAAAGCTGACATCATTGTTATTTGCTAACTAATTACAGTCACAATTATGAACCTTGCAGGAGTAACGGTGACCAGATGGATCTATTGAAACCTGTCATTAACATGTTAATTTATCACAAAATCACAAAAAAAAGAAGAAAGAAATTGCATGTTGCATAAAGAAAATGAGCCTGTCTTGTTGAATTGTGACATTATTTTCATGATAATGATGCATATTTTCTCCCACGGCTAATATCTGCTTTTTTAACATCCTTTATTAAACCAATTAGAGATGATGGTTGTACAAACCTTTATGTGACTCTTCGTTCACCCTTTACAAACACAGAGCAAACACCCAATGCTTTATGTTTCAGAAGAATATTAGACAAACAAACCATTCAATGTTCATCTAAAGCTCAACATAGTGTCAGTTTACAAGCACTCAAACTTTATCACCATGCTTCATTTTTACATTTTCTTTTCCAAATAGAAACAAAATTGCCAAATTTTTTTCCAGTTTGAGACACACCAGTCTCCATTTAATCACTATTTCATTTATTTGTGATCTCTCTTTTGCACGAGATAACTGACATTTGTTGTCTTAGTATTTCAGATACTCAAATCAAACACAAATTTGGCAAATGTATGAGCAATTTAAAGCACTCAGCGACCCAAAAAAGCAGCAACAACAACAAAAATGTAAGGGGGTCTGAATACTTTCCGTACCCACTGTATATACAGTATATCAAAGCAAACATCATCCACAAACATCATCTGCTATTTCTTTAATAGTTCTACTGTCCAAATATAAGCCACTGTTTCGGTTTTCATTTTTTTTCATGCCTTGATTGATCGGATAAGAAGGATTACAAACGTAAAACACCTTCCTGATTTTAATGACCTCATATGCAAATGAAGACCAGTTCTAACTTCCTGTTGTTTTCCTTTGAATTTAATTAAAAAGTTAATTGCATTATGAAAAACTATTACTTTAAATTTGTTAGTTCCAAAAAAAAAAAAGATGATGTTTTGCATGCATCTTCTCAAATTTCTCATTAAAACAGACTGTTTGGTTGAACTGGGTTGACATCTCGCAAGATCTTACAGACTTTTGTAGACTTTCTGGTTTGAGAAGTGAAGTGGAAACACAGGCCATAATTATGATTCCTTCAACTGTCTGTTTCTGTGTACCTGCCAAAATGTTTTAGGCGTTCCTCCATCCGGACTGCATCAATGGGACGATAACATTCCTATCACCACGAAGAAAAAAAAGCATCTACACCATTTTACATAATCAGAACATTTTCGTTGAAAAACTCACAGGTTTTAACATGCACTGATCAAATGTCTTATGGATTGTGCCATTTTTAATTTTAGAGGAACTTACACAGTTTTTTATTCAGTATTCAGTGCATCAGCCAATCAATTACATGAATCAGACAAATACATAGTGATAATTTAAGACACACATATTCAGCAAATACAGTGGATATCTAAAATATTCTTCAGTTAACTCACGGTTCTTAGTCGAATGTTTTATTGTGAGCCCACAGACTTGTTTTTCCACCCTAGAGTGTGGCTGAGCAAGTATATGTGTTGCCTGAGGGCGGATCCAAAGTATAAATACAAGCAAGAAAACGGCATTTCCACACTGGAGAGCAAGACGAGACAAGAGGTAAGACATTCCTCATTTATTAGCTGCGACAGAGACTTGTCAAATGCATGATTCATGTGACCGTTTGATGACAAATATCACTAAATACACTCTTTGTCCATTTAGAAAATTAATTTGCAAGGATTTTATCTTATGAAACATCAAAAGAAATATAACAAACATGCATGCAAAGAGAATCTTGCTTACAGGTCTTTTTCATGGTTTAGTGTTACGGACGTGTTGAATATCTGAAAATCTCGACATGAGTGATCCAAGTAAGTGATATTTCTGATATACTGACATCTTTCTGTTTGTGGCATCGGAAGACATTTTAGGTTTAAAAATGTTTAGATACACTTTCGCAATTATTTTGATTAAATGCTATCAGAACACATATGCTTATATTTGTTTTCCAAATTTCTCCTGCAGAACAACAGCAGGATTGCGGAGATTCTGGTTCTGGCTCCGAGGTATAACACTCTGTACATTTCTACTCAATTACAATTCTACACAAATGGTTAGTTAGTAGTTCTTCAGTTGTATGGTAATCATGTTGTCATATTTTCTGTCTCACAGAGCTCAGGAGACGAAGGTGGAAAGGTAAAAATCTCCAATCGTGAAAAAATAAAATAAAATGCACTTATTGCATAACATATCCAATGATAGACTGCACGTCTGATTTTACGTCTACTTGTAGAAGCGTGGAAAGGGCCAAGGCAAAGGCAAAGGCAAAGGCCAAGGCCAAGGCCACGGTCATGGTCAAGGAGGTGAACATGGGAAAAAAGGATCCGAGCAACAAAAAGGAAAAAAGTGACGAGTTCATAGCCTGAGGCCAGGGCAGTCCGTTTATGTCCTCATGACGCACAACTTTCAGCTCCATTTTAGTCCCAAAAAAAAAAAAAAGAAATTAAAAAACCCTTAAATGAGTTGTGTCTGACTTTTATTGAGCCTGGGTCCATTCAATGGAAATAGTTATGAAGCATTAAAATGGTCTCTAAATACTCAGATATTGACAGTGAAACATGAAATAAAATGCCTGAGATGTTGCATGAGTAACAATTTAGAAGGTCAGCTTAAATTACATCCATTAAGGTATATTGTGACAACCAATGATTTTTGGGAACTGTAACTGATCTGCTGCTACTGGACACAGCCAATTATGTCAATACAGGTGCAAGTTCAGCATCCTAAATATTAAACTGAACTTAAAGGAGATGCATGCCATCCATATTAAAATGCATAAGACCTACAAATAACCCAAATGAAGGTACTCAAGTGGGAATTGCACTAAAGTTGATGCTTACAGGTTGAAAACTGGGAGTTTGCATCATTCAGAATTCTTAAATCATGCATGTACCAAGTCCCCACCCTGGTCTTAAAATAAAAAACCCAGTCCACACCTGCAAAGAACAAGATTCCTCACCTAAAGTTGACAAACATCCTAAGTTAACAGCCAAATATGCAAACAAATATTTGCAGTGCTTAAAAGGAAAAGAGCATTCCCTGCAGAGTTTGACAGCTCATATTGGTGCAGCTCATGGGGTAGTGTACAGTAGCTTGCCCACATGGAACCCCACTTTAACAGTTCTCTAAACCAGAGTTCACAGGAGGTCTGTCTTTAAAAGGTCAAGTTGACATTAATTTCCCTACTGAGAAAAGAACTTTCCCTTCCGGAACCTGAAGTACAGCTAGATTACCAGTTTCCCCACATTTACAGAACAGTCCAAACAAATGTTACACAAGACAATACGTTTTTCCCTTTATTGAAAACCAGCTAAAGTCTTCTGCCACTCTTGAACCATTACAGGACCGAGTGAGGCCTTGCCTTCCCACTGAATGCCTAGAAAAAGCAAATACCCAAGTTAAGTAGAGCACTTTAAGGGTCAAAAGCAACCTTAGAGCAGCTACCTACCTCCAAAAGGATCAGCATTTCCACCATCAGGACCACATGTTGAGTCACAGCAACCACAAGCCTGGTGGTTCCCATCAGCAGCAAGCCACCTGCAACAGGAAAAAAAAAAAAATTATAATAAGACACGCCACCTTCAACGTGTTCTTAAGTAGCATGAACATACCCGTTGGCAAAGGAACAGGATTTGTGGAGAGCATCACTGGGTGCAGAAGCAAGAGTGGCCTTCACAATACACGTTATGTAGATCTGCAAGAGACAGGTAAGAGGTCACAACCAAAAGCAGATGGGAAGAGGTCAAATGCAGTCAACAGTACGTACAGAAGGACTGGATCCTCCCTGGAACATGAAGGCCTCCAGCTGGAACCGGATCTTGTCTTCCTGGGATCGAGGCATGAAGCGGGAGCTGGAAACCGTAGCCTTGGCATCCACAAGGCACCTGGCGAGGGGGGGAAAAAAATAAATAGACAGAACTGTCAACTCTACAGCATCAAGACCTTACCTTAAATCTGAGGGACAAAGTGGTTAAAGAGTAGCTCAAGAACACCAACTTCATACGTCAAGCGCTACGACCCGTGCTGCAGCCCAAAGTTGCCATTTATACTATGCCCTTAAAGTATAAACACTCTTTTGGTGAAAAAAAATAAAAGTATAAGAGTAGGCAAACTTTGGGACAAAGTATCACATCACACGTCTTTAACGGACCACTACGTAGCATAGTTACATGCACTGACGCTAAACTGGCCTGTCAATCACCTAGTCACCGCTAACATCCTCCACATTTCACTTCCTACTGTATTGGAGAGAGAAAAAATTATAGAAGAAAAAAAAAAAAAAAAAAAAAAAAAAAAAAAAAAAAAAAAGCCAGCCGTGGGACTTGGAGAACTTTTAAATTTAAAAGTTAATGGCCAAATGGATGTTTATAAAGGTTGACGTTGTTGCTCAAGAAATTACATTTTTTACCAGGTTATGATTTAGTAAAATCAAACCACTTTATCTAAACCCCTTTACTTGGGCATCAGTCGAACACCCGCCATATTTGTAGTTTTAATGCGTCATTCAGGGACTTGGCAACATACTATGCTTGACACTCATTTAAAATGTCACATAACATTTAGGATGGATAGTATGAACATTGGGATGCAGGGACAGTGATTCTCAAAGAAAGAAAAGAAAAAAAAAAAAAAACCAAGAGGAACTAAAACACACCTTTAGTTACGTTAGTTGACTCACCCTAATTCTCAGTGACCAAGTTAAAGTCTAGAGAATCAAGTGACGTGACTTTACCCATGATTCTCAATGAAGGAATATCTCGGAACAGCATTCACATCAGGTACTTGGGTGGCCACACAGCGGTCCACAAACACACGCAGTGGGACGTGGTTGTACACCTTCACGGACGCCTCAATATTAATAACATCTGGAGAACTTTTAAATTTAAAAGTTAATGGCCAAATGGATGTTTATAAAGGTTGACGTTGTTGCTCAAGAAATTACATTTTTTACCAGGTTATGATTTAGTAAAATCAAACCACTTTATCTAAACCCCTTTACTTGGGCATCAGTCGAACACCCGCCATATTTGTAGTTTTAATGCGTCATTCAGGGACTTGGCAACATACTATGCTTGACACTCATTTAAAATGTCACATAACATTTAGGATGGATAGTATGAACATTGGGATGCAGGGACAGTGATTCTCAAAGAAAGAAAAGAAAAAAAAAAAAAAACCAAGAGGAACTAAAACACACCTTTAGTTACGTTAGTTGACTCACCCTAATTCTCAGTGACCAAGTTAAAGTCTAGAGAATCAAGTGACGTGACTTTACCCATGATTCTCAATGAAGGAATATCTCGGAACAGCATTCACATCAGGTACTTGGGTGGCCACACAGCGGTCCACAAACACGCGCAGTGGGACGTGGTTGTACACCTTCACGGACGCCTCAATATTAATAACATCACCCAGAAAGTACAAGTTTGAAGGCCTCTGATAGGACCAGTCATCTGAAAGAGGAAAGAACAGTTTAGGCACAGCCTCATTCACAAGGCTTAAGATCTAAAGATACTGCACAAACCCATCATGAGCTTCAGGGTGAAGAGCAAGATGTCCTCGCCAACCTCTGTTGAGGCATAAGGGACCCAAGTTGGCCTCAAAGCATCACTGCTCACATTATAGAACCTGCAGTTGAAGTAGGATAAACAGTCTTCCAGTTACAACACCACAAGAAACAGTGCTGCAAGTCACATCCAGTCACTTACCTTTGATAGTGGCATTGAACACCAACAACTGCACCATTGGTACGGGTAATCGGAGTGCCAGCAAGTGCCTCAGGAGTGTAGGTAAGAGCAAAGGTGTAGACAAGCTCATCCTCAGTCATCTGTAAGAGATTGAAGTTACCAAGAGGGTTCTCAACTACACTCTTAAAAGGATCAAAAAAGGTTTTAGCAGCCATGCCATAGAACTACTTTTGGTTCCCCAAAGCAGCTTTCAGGGAGCAATTCTTATATATATATATATATAAAAAAAAGCCTCCCACTATAAGGAATGGAAAAGTCCTGAGAACATTATAGATTCAAGTAACAATTGACAAAGAAAAACATTTTTTTGGTGTACAAATCCAGTAAGATTTAACAGTTCTTACCATCAGCACACTATTGCAGTCCTGTAGTTCATATTCAAAGATGAGCACCCTAGAGGCAGAGTCCTCACCGACAACAGGACAGCCTCCCATAGACAAACCAGATGGCTGGATCAGTTGACCATTGCTAAACAAATCCTGATTTACCTCCACAAGAACCCGGTTCTCACCGCATTGAACGGCCACACTACTGGGAGTCACAGGTTGCCTCAACTGGAAGTCCACTGCCAACTCGCTTTGCACCTCTGGAACGATGGGAAACCTCCAGTCCAAAGGCTTGACTGGACCCTGCAACAGCTGCTTCTCCTGAAAACCAAGAGGCTCTTGCACAAATCCTCTGGAGTCCTGACTCTGAAACTGAGAAAACTTCTGCAAAGGATTCAAGACCCCTTGAATAGAAAGAGCAGGACCTGACTGTGGCTTCATGCTGCTTGGACTTTGACTGCGTCTCAAACTTCCCCATGCACTCTTCAGGTCAACCACCACAATCACAACCAACACTAACACTAACACACCTTGCAAGAAACCCATCCTGACAAACTTTGGCACAATGCTCCAATGCACATCAGTGTTAGCTTTGCTATTTAGTACAGCTTTGAATTAAGGTGGCTCCTCCCCTTTTAGCTTAATTGATTAACTTTGACTCTCCTCAGGCCCTGTAGAGTTTATTCATCACCAATTGAGAACAGTCAAGAACATCACTAACCAATAGAAAGCTTCATGTGGATCTGAAATTTTAATCTTCTTTTGCTCACTATTTTACAAGAAACACTGACAGTTTGTCCATTATAGATAGTTAATGGGATCTAAAAAGCATCTGAGTTCATAAAAAAAAATTCATTAATAATCATAACTATTCATTCATAATTTTTAGTTTAGTTTTTAGTATAGTCACTGTGGTTTATTGGTAACATCATACCTAAATACAATTTGATGCAACAGTGATTTACTCATATAAATGAGTAGAAAGGAAAATATTAGTAAACTGGCCAAATGGGAGGAACTAAACAGCCCGGAAGTCACCTGTAATTGTTCAGGTACAATAAGTGGGCCTAGACATTATTGTCCCATTTTTACTCTTCATTGTGTATTTTTAATTCAATGGATGTCAACAGACGTGACGTAATGACGCAGTGCCATGCTTGAATTTCCCGCGAAAACCTACCCGTACCACTCAACTTAGAAAACTTTATTACAAGCTTACCGTTGTGAATTGAGCTAAATTAAGGCGATCGTTTTTAACACTGGCAGGCTATGTACTTGCTCAAAAAATTATTTTGGATAATTTTTAACCCAAAAAGTTACGGACTGCAGCTTTAAATGCGATGCATGCCACTTTCCTGAATTAAAATGCATAAAACCTACAAATAACCCAATTGAAGGTGGAAAAATTCCAGAATTGATACAAGCTGAAAACAAGGATTGTGCTCCTAACATACCCATCTAAAATCATGCATTTACCAGCAGGTCCCCACCCTGGTCCAGAAGACTCTCGAGGCATATTGGGAAACACATTTCAAACCTATAAATTCTATTTGATGATGCAAGGAGAAATAAAACTACTCCTTTGAAGTTACCAACATATAGAAAGCAATAAGTTCACAACATAAGATGCATACAAAATATCTGCAGTGCTTCAGGGAAGTGGGTGTTCGAGTAGAACTCTTGGGGCAGAGACTCCGATTGGTGGAACAATCTATAGCATCATGGGCAACGGATTTCACTTAATTCTTTAAACTGAGCTTAAACCAAGGCTGTGTTCGAAATTCCATACTATCATACTACTCTTACTATTTCTGCAGTATGCAGTATGTATGCTGTGCATAGTATGCAAATTTTCTGTATGCATGGAATAACCGGATTACCTACTATATTTGCCAGAATCTGCTAAATATAACTCAAGTACACTGAAATCAGTACAGAAGCTGTGTTCGGTATGGCATACTATCATACAACTCGTACTATACTGCAGTATGCTGTGTGTATACTGTGA
>NW_015505892.1:143095-147339 GCF_001515645.1 Sinocyclocheilus grahami | reverse complement strand
ACAGTGATTCAGTGATTTACTCATATAAATGAGTAGAAAGGAAAATATTAGTAAACTGGCAAAATGGGAGGAACTAAACAGTCACCTGTCAACAAGAGCTTCATTCACAGCACGGACTAGAAGACCGGTAATATGGCATGCTCCCGGGCACGCCCTCCCTTCATTCCACTGTTCGCGTCCGTCACCTCACTCCCCTACTTCCAAACAGACTCACTTTTCGCACCGTAGCACGCGCTACTCCCACCTCATCACATCTCCGCAGCACCGAGATTTCGCGCACTTCCGTCATGCATGAACCAGGTCATAACCCTCTTTAAATAGTATGTCCCGAATTATCAGTTTGTTCTGATTTGTCAACAACAAAATCAAATCACGTGGCGACTGGTTTCCGTTCCGCCACAAACCCAATTGAAGGTGGAAAAATCCAAAAGTGTGAAATGTTGTGGAATTGATACAAGCTGAAAACAAGGAGTGTGCTCCTAACATACCCATCTAAAATCATGCATTTACCAGCAGGTCCCCACCCTGGTCCAGAAGACTCTCGAGGCATATTGGGAAACACATTTCAAACCTATAAATTCTATTTGATGATGCAAGGAGAAATAAAACTACTCCTTTGAAGTTACCAACATATAGAAAGCAATAAGTTCACAACATAAGATGCATACAAAATATCTGCAGTGCTTCAGGGAAGTGGGTGTTCGAGTAGAACTCTTGGGGCAGAGACTCCGATTGGTGGAACAATCTATAGCATCATGGGCAACGGATTTCACTTAATTCTTTAAACTGAGCTTAAACCAAGGCTGTGTTCGAAATTCCATACTATCATACTACTCTTACTATTTCTGCAGTATGCAGTATGTATGCTGTGCATAGTATGCAAATTTTCTGTATGCATGGAATACCCGGATTACCTACTATATTTGCCAGAATCTGCTAAATATAACTCAAGTACACTGAAATCAGTACAGAAGCTGTGTTCGGTATGGCATACTATCATACAACTCGTACTATACTGCAGTATGCTGTGTGTATACTGTGAATAGTATGTGAACTTTCTGTATGCATGGAATGCCCGGATTACCTTCTACATTTGCTGAAATTTGATGTCTGCATCTGAAGACGCTGCATGGGGTACTTTTTCCCAGAACGCAACGTGCTCCATGCAGTGTTGCCAGATTGGAAATGTCCAAGTATCGTACCAGAAGTTCAAAATTATCGTATTTGGAAGAAAATGATCGTACACGAGTCAAACGTTCAGAATACAGCTATTTATTTAGATGTTACAGCTATTTATCCTTTTCAGCACTCATTTTCAATACTTTATTGCTAAACTATCGACCTCAGCTTTGAAAAAAACTAAACTGAGCTAAGTGCGGCAGGAACGTTAACTTGTGCTCGTGAGAGAGAGTCATTCTCCACGATGATTGGTCGAGAAGACGTGAGATGAGATGATAGACATGCATAACACGTTCAAGTCTCCTCACAATCATGAAGGTGCACGTACACACAGCTAGATCAAGGAGTATAGAAGCCCTATGATTACAACGACTATCATTTGGTGTCACAAAATTCTAAAATTATCGTACATTATGGTATTATTGATCGTACATCGTACAGAGGTCAAAATTATGGTACAAATACAATAATTATCGTACGTCTGGCAACACTGGCTCCATGTGACGTTTCACCTTGAGTGAGTGAACTGGAGGCAGGGAATAGTAATAATTATAAATGTAAGACTTGTATATGTAACCTACTTATATACATATACATGTAAACCACAAACTATCGCTGTTTATCTAAAAACAATATCGTTAGTAAGACATAAATTGTACTTTAATCTCTGCAGCACATTTGTGAAGTCAAATGACGTCACCTTTATCTCTATAGCGCTTCATGCAGTACAGATTGTTTCAAAGATATTAAATAATAATAATATTGCAGCAATATAACATATAAATAAAATATATAGATAAAAATAACATTTCAGTTATGCAAACATAATTCAATTCCCCTGTCAAGCAGAAAGAAACGGAGTGAATTTACTCTAAGGACAAATAGACCAATTTGTTGGCAGAGGCTATTTACATTAACTCTGCCCACCAACGCCTGGCTGCGATAAACAGCACTGCAAAAGACACGTGTATTTCTGCAGTATCAGTGCTGCAGCGAGTAAAGCATGAGCAGTTTGCTTTTGACACGATTGACCCGCGTTCGATTCTAGCTTTTGTCAAACTCATGCTTCTCCTTTTCCCATTACACACCAGATCAGAAATGCATTTATTTTCAACAAAAATTAACATTTGAAAAGTGGAAATAAAACGCCTTAATACAGTGTTGTGTAAGCTTAGCTGTAGGTAGGTTTTTGTCCCAATAAAGTGGCATTCATCTAAGAAAATGTATAATTTACACTCAATATATGTTATTGCATACTGTTCTATAATGTACTACAGATCTGAAGTATAAATATCTGCCACCTAACTACTATTTACACGCCTGTTGCAAAAGAAAATGCTGCTATTTTAGTTTAAACAGAATTTCATTATTTGCACTTAGCATAACTAGAACACACTTTTTCCACTTAAAGGCACAATAGGTAATTTTCGCCGCTAGAGGGCGCGTATTCAAAATAAACAGAGACAAAGGCGTAGTTTGATGACGCCGTGACTGAGTGTGGAATCATGGGAGTTGTCTTCATCCCCACAGCAGATGCAGTCCGACGGGACTCAGACAGAATTCATGTTCATGGATGAACTAATGATTAACGTAGTTATTAACGTAGAATGAACGTAGAATGAAGCAGGGTGAGGCTAAAAGCCGTCGAAGCGAAATGAGGCCGCTGAACGTGCATGACACACGGCACGAAAGCAGCGGAGCTTTTATTATGCCACAGTCGACCGCTCCTTCCTGTATTGCGTATGTGAAAATTATTATTATTTTTTTTATCATACTAAAGTTCTGTTATAATGCTTCTGTGCAGTCGTCTCCGGTCTATTAAAACACACAACATAAAGCGTGTTTGGTGTTTCCATGTTTTCTACAGAACCGGAAATCAAGCAGTTATGACATAATTGGCAGGCTACACAGTGACATGTTCCGTGTCACTAGTTAAAATTGTTTATCAACCTTACATATTGTGCCTTTAATGTAACTGCCAAAAATATTGGTCAATTAAAGACAGCTCAGTGTTGATTCAGTTCTGTCCAATTATGAAATGTTCAATTGGCCAATATAGCATGGTTTACTACTATAAAGCCTTAACAAGCCTTAGTAAAAAGAACGGTAAGCACAATTGTTTGTAAGGTAACAACCTTGACAGCTGTGCAAAGAGTTGTATTTGTGTGTGTTTGACATGTGACAACAGTTAAGCATACTACTCTGATGATGTTCTCTCTTTAACATCATCTGATCCAGGGGCCAGTGCTCTGCTGGTTTCTGCCCAGGAAAAGCAGCAAATGGATGAAGAGAGCAAAGAAGCTGAGGCTGAGCCTTCTAAATCCTCCTGCCCTGCGTATGACGAGCTCTTAGAGGTTATGGATCGTGCCACGGCGAGTCTTGACTTGCCGTGGAAGCGGACTAAGGAAGTGACGTCGCAAGGTCGTCTCGAGGAATGTTATCTTTCTGGCCATAACCCTCCAGCTCAGGTGAGCCTTCCTTTCCTTCCTGATCTCCATACTGAGATCGAGAAGGAATGGAAGAGGCCGTTTTCCTCACGCATCCATCGGTTTCAGCATACCAGTTATGCGAACATCGAGGCGATGCGCGAAAACGGCTATGAGAGAATGCCCCCTGTAGAAGAGACGCTAGCCAGCTATCTCTCTAGGGGTGAGACATCGTCTCGCGGTGCTCCAGGCATACCAGGCTGACCTGCTGAAAGACCTGGATAAAGGCGAGGGCCTCTCTCCTGATGAGATGGCTGAGTTGCGCCGCACCACGGATCTTGCTCTCCGCACTGCTATACAGGCTGCCTCTGCCATGGGCAGATCTATGGCGGCAATGGTAGTGACGGAGAGGCATCCGTGGGTAAACCTGGCAGACATCGGGAAGAAAGAAAGGGGGTTTCTTCTCGATGCCCCGGTTTCGCCTTCTGAGCTTTTTGGTACCTCCGTTGAGACAGTGGTCTAAAAGTTCAGGGAGACGAAGGCGTGCTCAGCGGCCTTCAAAACCTTCATTCCACGAAGGTCCAGGTCTGAGCGCGAACGACCCAGGGGTTCTGGCCCGTCTTGGTTTGAGGATCAGAG
>NW_015505892.1:135309-142928 GCF_001515645.1 Sinocyclocheilus grahami | reverse complement strand
CCTTCCTAATTCCCCTGTAACCACCATTTCTCCACCTGACCGAAGTTAAGTAGAAGCTTCCTGCATAACAGTCTCCTACTGGACCTATGATGTTTTTGGTTGGTTCTATGGCTAAATCATAGTGACCACCTTACTGATGGTCCGGTCTAGAGGCTTCTCCGGACAGAGCTCCAACACGGGAACCATGGTGGGTGAGTAAGATCCATGTCTAATATATGTATATATGAAACAGTATGTGTATCTAATGAGATTGGTGGTTGTGTGTTACCTTCTGCTAGTTTCTTTGCAGTGTTTCCCGGGACCTGTGTGTTCTGCCCCCTTTTTTCTAGGATAAGTCCTCGATGAGGCCCCCTCTGCCGGGTTCAGAACCGGGTGCTCGACTTGCAGTGTGTATTTCACTCATCGATATATGTCCAGACGGTAAGAAAAGCCGGGTTTCGGCTTCATACTTCCTGGGTCATGCAGCCATAACACAGGCTTCTGCGGGAGCCTACGTGATCATCGGGCCCCCGGCGCGTCACTGCTAAAAATTTCCTGGACATCCGGGCTGGGGTTACGCTTTCATGCTACCCTGACTGGTCTACCATATCTGGGTCACCCTGAGGGGTTTCCCGATCTCCATGATATCCCCTCTTGCTGAGGCATCGAGCGGGAGGTATAGGTGGCATTACGAGAACCTTCCTGTGTAAATGCTGTCTCGGGCAGTGCTCCCCTCACCTTTGAGAGTTGTATTTGAGCTTGCATCTCCCGTTTGGCCAAGTACTTCCGGGTATCTGTAATCAGATGCTTGGAAAACTCTAAAGTGCACACGTTAAGCTTTGCGCACTTTTCTACAAATCCACATGAGTGGTAAGTGTGCACATTATGCTTTGCGCTCTTTCCAAAATCCACATAGCTGGTAAGTGTGCACGTTATGCTTTGCCCACTTTTTCTGAAATCCTGTATTGTAAGGGTTATGCGTTATTGACCTCGTTCCCTTTCTCTGAGTTGCTTAGACCCCGGTACCTTGGGCTCCCCTCAAAGTACTTCCGGGTATCTGCAAACAGATGCTTGGAAAACTCAAAATCCAAATACTATAGTAAGTGCTTTTTCTGAGTTGGTTAGACCCCGGTACTTTGGGCTCCACTCAACTAGTGTGTCTCTGTCGACACACTCTGGAAGCATCGCTCTGCTCACCATTGAGGGCTATTGTGAGTATGGTGTTTTCTTTCGAGCATAATCCTCTCTGAGGAGTTGAATTCCTCGCTCCTTGGGCTGTCCTCATGGTAGTATTGAGCAGTGCTCCCCTTTTATCAAAGGCTTACCTGGAATGAGCAACGTTATTCCTCTGAATTCGGAGTTCTCCTCTCATATGAGAAGTTGAGTTCTTTGTTTCTCCAGAGCACCAGGAACCAGCAGCATCAGGTGAATTAGGCCCTTCCTTTGCCTCCCTAATGCGCTGAATATTTGGCTAGCTTGCAGTATGCTTACCCTTCTGATTTTACAATCATGCTGCAGGTCGAGCCCCCTCTCGTTGAGAGCTGGGTTTGTGCTCCCTCAGCCAAGGTAAACTACTGCTAGCCATTCCAGCATTGGAACATGCTGTAGGTCGAGCCCCCTTCTCGACTGAGAACTAGGTGTGTTGCTCCCACAGCTAAGTAAATTATTGCTAGCTGTTCCAGCTTTGGAACATGCTGCAGGTCGAGCCCCCTTCTCGATTGAGAACTGGGTGTGTTGCTCCCTCAGCTAAATAACTGCTAGCTGTTTCACCATTGGAACATGCTGTAGGTCGAGCTCCCTCTCGATTGAGAGCTGGATGTTGCTCCCTCAGCTACAGATTTACTGCTAGCCACTCCAGCTCTATAGCCGTAGACTGACTTGATGACTTCTCAAGACATAGCGTTTTGGGGATGCGCTATTTCCATCTATGGGCTGTTCTTTCAGAATGCCACGAGAACCCCTTAGAACGGTATTTTTTAAATCCATGTTATGGTAAGTGTGCACGTAAAGTCTTTGTACACTTTCTAAAATCCACATAGCTGGTAAGTGTGCACGTTATGCTTTGCCCACTTTCTTAAATCCACATAAGTGGTATGTGTGCAAGTTATCCTTTGCCCACTTTTCTAAAATCCTGTACGGTAAGGACTAGAGGACGCAGTTCGAAGTTCCCATGAAAGGGAACGTCTCAGGTTACTTATGTAACCATGGTTCCCTGAGTAGGGAACGAGACACTGCGTCTTCTAGGTTTCTTGCCATGCTGCGGACGCAAACTTCAGACGAAGAAGTGAATGATGTGTGCTCCCAGCGCCTATTTATACTATAGTCGCACTGGTAGTGACGTAATGGCTGTCGCCGGCCAACGAGTTGGTGTTTTTTCAATGTATGCTTCAGACACGGGTCACAACGAGGTGTTCCCCATAGCGACCCCTAGAGGACGCAGTGTCTCATTCCCTACTCAGGGAACCAGGGTTACATAAGTAACCTGAGACGTTTTTCCTTCTTGAGAGAACAGGTACAGTTTCCCCACATTTACAGCACATTCAAAACCAAATGGGTTAAACTAGACAAGAACACAAGAATAAACTTCTCAATTTATTGAAAACCAGCTAAAGTCTTCTGTCGCTCTTGAACCATTACAGGACCAAGTGAAGCCTTGCCTTCCCACTGAACGCCTAGGAAAAGCAAATACCCAAGTTAAGTAGAGCACTTGAAGTGTCTATAGTTTGTCTATAATAGACAGTTAATGTCATTTAAAAAGCACATAAGATCACACAAATAAGAGAGATTATTCCTAAATAATGTACGTGTCCATGAGAGAGTGGCTTTCCAGCAGATGACGTAGGCACAGTGTAATAATCTCCAGTGAGAGGCAACAAACACAGACGCGCAGAGGAGAGAGCAAAACAAAACACCGGTCACGATTTAGAAGTACAAAACAAGGATTTGTAAAGAAAAATGTCAAATGATTTCGATATAAGCCAAGAGGAGACTGGTTTTCCTTTGCTTCGCTAAACAAAACTTGGTTCTTGTGAGACTAACATTCTCACCGGAGCATATGCTACATATACATCATCGGCTGGAATGCCACTCTCTTGTGATCACACATACCAGTTAGCGAAAGCTAGAGATTACATTTTATAAAGTTTTAAACATGGATATTTTTAATTTCAAATACACATCGATTCGCTTCAGAAGCCCTTTATTAACTCCCCGGAACTGTGTGGAGCACTTATTTTTGTGATGGATGGATGCAGTTTTTTGGACTTCAACTGAATATCACACATTCACTGCCATTATAAAGCTGGTAACAGCCAGGACATTTATATATACATAAAAAAAAATTTGTATTCACATGAAAGAAGAAAGTCATATACACCTAGGATGTCTTGAGGGTGAGTAAATTATGGGGTAATTTTCATTTTGGGGTTAACCATCCCTTTAATGTCAAAGCAGTAACTAAATCAGCATACTATCATCTCAAAAACATTGCAAGAATTAGATGTTTTGTTTCCAGTCAAGACTTGGAGAAACTTGTTCATGCCTTTATCACCAGCAGGGTGGACTATTGTAATTGTCTCCTCCCCTCCCTTCCCAAGAAGACCATTAGACAGCTGCAGCTCATCCAGAACGCTGCTGCCAGAATTCTGACTAGAACCAGAAAATCTGAGCATATTACACCAGTCCTCAGCTCCTTACACTGGCTTCCAGTTATATTTAGGATTGATTTTAAAGTACTTTTACTCATTTATAAATCACTCAATGGCCTAGCACCTAAATACATCGTTCACTGAATATAAACCTAACAGACCACTAGGATCGAGTCAGTTAGAAATACCAAGGGTTCACACAAAACAAGGGGAGTCTGCTTTTAGTTATGCCGCCCGCAGTTGGAATCGGCTTCCAGAAGAGATCAGATGTGCTAAAACATTAGTCACATTTAAATGCAGACTCAAAACTAATGTTTAGCTGTGCATTTATTGAATGAGCACTGTGCGATGTCCAAACTGATTGCACTATATATTATGTACAATCGTTTTCTGTTCTTAACAGTTTTAAATTACTTGATTATTTTTCTCTTCTATGTAAAGCACTTTGAATTACCATGGTGTATGAAATGTGCCATATAAATAAACAAACTTGCCTTTAACTCCAGACAATATAAGTCAGTTTGAATGTCCTGGTCAATGTTTTTTTTTTTGAAAAACCAAGCTACTGCACAAAAACCCCTTACAACAGTACAGGGTCGGCACATAAAAACTGAACTTAAATGAGATGCAAGCCACTTTCCTGAATTAAAATGCATGATTAACCCAACTGAAGGTGAACATTTCTAAAAGTGGGAAATGATTCAGTTGAAAACTGAAAGTGCGCTTCTTTTAACATACCTATTGATCTAAAAGAATGCATGTACCAGCAGGTCCCCACCCCGATCCAGAAGACCGTCAACAAGGCATATTGGAAACCATGGACAAATCTATTTGGGGATGCAAGGAGAAATAAAACCACTCCTTTGAAGTTACAAAACATCTGCAGTGCTTCAGGGAAGTGGGTGTTCAAGTAGAACGCTTGGGGCAGAGACTTCGATTGATGGAACAATTTATAGCATCATGGGCAACGGAGTCTACCCAATTCTTTAAACCAAGGTCACAGTAGGTCTCTTTAAAGGTGAAGTTAATATTTTCCTTCAAGAAAGAGAATAGGTACAGTACGACTACCAGTTTCCCCACATTCAAATCCAAATGTGTTAAACCAGACAAGAAAACAAGAACACGTTTCTCCATTTATTGAAAATCAGCTGAAGCCTTCTGTCGCTCTTGAACCATTACAGGACCAAGTGAGGCCTTGCCTTCCCACTGAAGGCCTAGAAAAAGCAAATACCCAAGTTAACTAGAACACTTGAAGGGTCAAAAGCAACCTTAAAAAGCAGCTACCTACCCCCAAAAGGATCAGCATTTCTACCATCAGGACCACATGTTGAGTCACAGCAACCACAAGCCTGGTGGTTCCCATCAGCAGCAAGCCACCTGCAACAAGAAAAATCAGACACGGCACCTTCAACGTGTTCTTAAGCAGCATGAACATACCCGTTGGCAAAGGAACAGGATTTGTGGAGAGCGTCACTGGGTGCAGAAGCAAGAGTGGCCTTCACAATACACGTTATGTAGATCTGCAAGAGACACAGGTAAGAGGTCACAAAACCAAAAGCAGATGGGAAGGTCAAATTCATTCAATATAGTACGTACAGAAGGACTGTATCCTCCCTGGAACATGAAGGCCTCCAGCTGGAACCGAATCTTGTCTTCCTGGGATCGAGGCATGAAGTGGGAGCTGGAAGCCGTAGCCTTGGCATCCACAAGGCACCTGATTTAAAACACACAGACCTCAATGTCATCTCTACAGCAAAGTCACTAGACCTTAGCTTAATTCTCAGGGACAAAGTGGTTAAAGAGCAGCTCAAGAACATCAACTGTTTGCTTATTTGGATCCCCATTAGCTTCCATAAAGTGTTGCTAGTCTTCCTGGGGTCCAGAAACCAATTCAAGACAAACGCCAACTTCATGCATCAAGTGCCATGACCCGTGCCGAGTCCCAATGTGGCTACTTACTACGCTTTGGGACAAACTACCACATCACAATTGCATCTTTAACGGACTGCTCAGTCACATAGCAACATGCACCTGGTCACTGTAAACTTGCCTGTCAATTATCTGGTGACAGTTAACCTCCACATTTAAAATGCAAGTTCCTACCGTACTGGAGAGAAGTCCCACATTGATCTGCCAGCCATGGTCTTTATGCAGAGAACTGCTAAATTTTTGCATGCATTTTAAAAATTAATGCCCAAAAGGACGTTTATAAAGGTTGACGTTGTTGCACAAGAAATAACATGACATTTCTCAAGGTAAGTGTTGAGTAGTACCTCAAACCCCTTCATCTAAACCAGTCACTCACATCCACCAGGTTAGTGGTTAACGCTTTTATAGGAAGTCAAGTCACCTTTATTTATATAGCGCTTTTAACAATACAGATTGTGACAAAGCAACTGAACAGCATTAATTAGGAAAATAGTCTCAATGCTAAATGACAATAGTAAACACTAATTTTTCAGTTAAAGACAGTTCATCATTGAATTCAGTGATGTCAACATCCAGCTCAGTTTAAATAATATCTTTGCAATCATGTCAACGATAACGCTGGAAATGAAGTGTCCCCAACTAAGCAAGCCAGAGGCGACAGTGTTTGTAGATCTGAACCAATTCCTAACCAAAGCGCAATGACTGTGGGCAACATCAGCCATTAGTGTACACCGAGCCACACTTCAAATCATAAACCATCCGGGGACTTTCAACATACATTTCCAGACAATTGTTCTCATCTCACACAACTTAAGATGGACAGTATGAACATTGGCATGCAGGGATGGTTATTCTCAATGACAAAAAGCACTTACCAAGAGGAACTAAGCGGTCACTTAACTCAACCCAATTATCAGTGATCACAGAACAAACACGACAAATAATGAGAAAGACATGATTTTACCCATGATTCTCAATGAAGAAATATCTCGGAACAGCATTCACATCAGGTACTTGGGTGGCCACACAGCGGTCCACAAACACACGCAGTGGGACGTGGTTGTACACCTTCACAGATGCCTCAATATTAATAACGTCACCCAGGAAGTACAAGTTTGAAGGTCTCTGATGGGACCAGTCATCTGCAAGAGGAAAGAACAGTTTAGGCACAGCCTCATTCACAAGGCTTAAGATCTAAAGATACTGCACAAACCCATCATGAGCGTCAGGCTGAACAGCAAGACTTCCTCGCCAACCTCCGTTGAGGAATAAGGGACCCAAGCTGGCCTCAAGGCATTACTGTTCACATTATAGAACCTGCAGTCCAAGGAGGTACCAAATAAACCTTACTCCATTTGCAACACCACAAGAAAAGTGCTGAAAGTCACATCCAGTCACTTACCTTTGATAGTGGCATTGAACGCCAACAACTGCACCATTGGTACGGGTAATCGGAGTGCCAGCAAGTGCCTCAGGAGTGTAGGTAAGAGCAAAGGTGTAGACAAGCTCATCCTCACTCATCTGTAAGAGATTGACGTTACCAAGAGGGTTCATAATTTAGCCATGCCATAGAACTACTTGTGGTGCCCCAAAACAGCTTTCAGTGAGCAGTTATTACAATAAACTGAAAGTTCTGATGTTAAACATTCAAGTAACAATTGACAAAACCCTTTATTTTCTGGTGTACAAATCCAGTAAGATTTAACAGTTCTTACCATCAGCACACTATTGCAGTCCTGTAGTTCATATTCAAAGATGAGCACCCTAGAGGCAGAGTCCTCACCGACAACAGGACAGCCTCCCATAGACAAACCAGATGGCTGGATCAGTTGGCCATTGCTAAACAAATCCTTCTTTACCTCCACAAGAACCCGGTTCTCACCGCATTGAACAGCCACACTACTGGGAGTCACAGGTTGCCTCAACTGGAAGTCCACTGCCAACTCACTTTGCACCTCTGGAACGATGGGAAACCTCCAGTCCAAAGGCTTGACTGGACCCTGCAACAGCTGCTTCTCCTGAAAACCAAGAGGCTCTTGCACAAATCCTCTGGAGTCCTGACTC
>NW_015505892.1:109637-134122 GCF_001515645.1 Sinocyclocheilus grahami | reverse complement strand
TGGCCATTGCTAAACAAATCCTTCTTTACCTCCACAAGAACCCGGTTCTCACCGCATTGAACAGCCACACTACTGGGAGTCACAGGTTGCCTCAACTGGAAGTCCACTGCCAACTCACTTTGCACCTCTGGAACGATGGGAAACCTCCAGTCCAAAGGCTTGACTGGACCCTGCAACAGCTGCTTCGCCTGAAAACCAAGAGGCTCTTGCACAAATCCTCTGGAGTCCTGACTCTGAAACTGAGAAAACTTCTGCAAAGGATTCAAGACCCCTTGAATAGAAAGAGCAGGACCTGACTGTGGTTTCATGCTGCTTGGACTTTGACTGCGTCTCAAACTTCCCCATGCACTCTTCAGGTCAAACACCACAATCATAATCAACACTAACACACCTTGCAAGAAACCCATCCTGACAAACTTTGGCACAATGCTCCAATGCACATCAGTGTTGGCTTTGCTATTTAGTACAGCTTTGAGTTAAGGTGGCTCCTCCCCTTTTAGCTTAATTGATTAACTTTGATTCTCCTCAGGCCCTGTAGAGTTTATTCATCACCAATTGAGAACAGTCAAGAACAGGGGTGTCCGAACTCGGTCCTGGAGGGCCGGTGTCCTGCAGAGTTTTGCTCCAACTTGCCTCAACACACCTGCCTGGAAGTTTCTAGTATGCCTAGTAAGACCTTGATTAGCTGGTTCAGGTGTGTTTGATTAGGGTTGGAGCTAAACTCTGCAGGACACCGGCCCGAGTTTGGGCACCCCTGGTCAAGAACATCACTAACTAATAGAAAGCTTCATGTGGATCTGAAATTTTAATCTTCATTTGCTCACTATTTTATAAGAAACACTGACAGTTTGTCCATTATAGATAGTTAATGGCATCTAAAAGTTCATAAAAAAGTATTCATTAATAATCATAACTATTCATTAATAATTTTTAGTTTTTAGTATAGTCACTGTAGTTTATTGGTAACATCATACCTAAATACAATTTGATGCAACAATGATTTACTCATATAAATGAGTAGAAAGGAAAATATTAGTAAACTGGCCAAATGGGAGGGACTAAACAGCCCGGAAGTCACCTGTAATTGTTCAGGTACAAAAAGTGGCCTAGACATTATTGTCCCATTTTTACTCTTTTTTTGAGTTTGTGTATTTTTAATTCAATGGATGTCAATGTAACGTCTGGAAGATTCCATAGTGAGAGAGATTCATCAGTATATTGCCAAATGTTTTTTTAGAAATATTGAGGAACTAGAAATATTTTAGATGTATCAAGTCTCCACATCTTACAATGACTGAAACTTTTTATTTGTTCTGAGACAACACTGTAATTCTCTTAAAATCCATCCAGCTTTAAGATTATTCCAACAATACATTTTGATGCATCCACAAAACCATCACATGAAACATGGCGCTCTCTTGTGGCTGCTGGGATACATTGGAGATATAAGTTAAATTAATTATTTACCTAACACGTTATACATTTAGGACAATAAAATGGGTTGATTTGCGGAATCAATTTAATTTTTAACACTTTATAGAAACACTAACAGGTACATGTAGTCACTTTTTTATTAAAACAAGAATTGTCAAAGTTGGTTTAATACTAAAATGATTTAAAACTAAACTAAAATAAAAAAAAATGCTTAAAAATAAATGAAAGCAATAGAAATATATTTTAAAAATCATAAAATTACTAAAACTTAAATGAAAACAAACTGAAAATACAAAATGCAAAGCTAATTAAAAATCAATACTATAATACTATAAATAAACAAATATTTATAAATTAATACTATAATAGCATATAATACTAAAATAAAATTTTTACTGTAAAGTTTGTCAATGCTGTCATATCTGTACTGTGTAAAAACTTACACACTTTAAACCATGCAAAATGATAGAGACAAAAATCATTACTTTAACCATTTAAAACATTTATTTTCTGAATGAAAAATATAGTTGTTTACAATGGGATATAATTGAGCTCTTCTGACAGCTGTACATCATCAGAACACGCACTCATGATGGTAGCAACAGCGGAGGCTGAGATCTCGCTCTACTCAACCGAAACGGATGAGAATCCATCCGGGGGAAACAGCAGTTTTACTAGCATCAAATGCAATGTGGTTAAAAGTTAATAACACTTAAAATCAGCAATATAAACGGTATCTGCTTATTAATATCCATGTATTCCAAAAAGCAGCTCCGAGAAGGGCTTTTACAGTCCAGTTTTCAGCTTTGTTCATTAATTGTCTTTAAGTTCGGTTTTCCAGTTCAGATGAACACTGATCATTGTCCACTCACATCAGCAAACCTCAAACATCACAGCAGTTTGTCTAAATCTAACCCAACAAAACTCAACATGAATTATGAAAAGGTTTGAGACAGACATTGTGCTTTTACAACCATTTACTCCAAAACACTTTAATGACTTTTACCTCATAGTAATGATGGAAAAATGCTGATTAAACCATTGTGCTGAAGGAACTCACCCTGTGGATATGTTAGTCTGTTTTTGAATTAATGTTTCATGGTATTCAGATGCACAGTATAATGTGAAAAAGTGATTGTCCTTCACAACAAAAAATATTTTACTTTACAGTTTAACCAAAACCCAACAAGGACACACTGCTTTTGTTTTAGGCACCAGTCAGAACTGAATAGAGAGTGACTCTTAACAAGAAAATTTTTGATCATATTTCAGCCCAAAATCAAAAGAAAAAAAATTAGAATTAATTTGATATTTTAGCCGATTCTGGGACAATTTTTCATAACAATTAAGCAACTATTTGCCCTCAAATTATCATTACTGTCAGGTGAAAGAAAACTAATCCTCAATACTGAAATTCAGTAATACATCGTCCTTTCTGCACACAATAAATTAAATTCAGTATAACAAATACTTTCAATTGCACTTTACAAATGTATTTTATTACTTATATTGCACTGCTTTTTTCTTTTGATTTTTGTAGTGAAATATGACCTGGACGTTTCTGTGAAATTCACCAATGGCAAAATTTGGCTCCACAAAAATTGTATACTTTCAATAAATTGTAAATGACCAAAAAAATCACACCAAGCCTTTGTTTGAACGGGACGCTGCATTTAAGTTTGGGTTTAAAGCCATAGTTCACTAAAAACGAAAATTTGCTGATAATGTTCTCACCCTCAAGCCATCCAAGATGTAGATGAGTGTTTCAGATTTGGAGAAATGTAGTATTGCATCACTTGCTCAGCAGTGGATCCTCTGCAGTGAAGGGGTGCCGTCAGAATGAGAGTCCAAACAGCTGGTGGTTCCATTGCTGAGCAAGTGATGGATTTCTCCAAATTCAGTACATTTTCAGCAAATGTAAATTTTTGGGTGAACTGTTCCTTTCAGAACATGCAACAGCACCATTATGGTGGAATGTAGCATCAGTCTGCACTGCTTTATCGTAAATAACCTGACTGCAATTCAAATGAAAACACAAAGGGCCTAATGATTTTGCTCCTTCAGCTCCTCTGCAAACAGAATGGATAATGCAGTTTCACAGTGTTTTAAGACTTAAAGAACTCGATATGCTGAAAACTCTTTGGTAAACCATCATAGATGGTGTGTTTAAGATAATGAGGTCACAAACCGTTCACAATAAACCCACACTATTGTTCACTCTAATACAAAAGTCGAGTCTGTGATGCTCTTTGGTGCGTCTGGTTATCGAATGCAGATGGAAATGTGGCAAGAGCTGCAAAAATACAAAATCACCCCTAATGCAACGAGAAAGCCTTTCTGATTATTATATGTAGAATACAGATTTCACATACAATTTTAATACATATTGTAACTTATTCATAGGTTGCGTCTGAACCCTCCCGTCTTTGGCTGCATTCTAACTTGAGATGTGTTTGCTGGGTGAAACCCGTTCGTAGGGTTAAACGGTAAAATCTCAAGCAACAGCTTCGCTTGAATATGCCGCATAACACTGGACGTGATACTTCAAACTCCCCGAGTCCTCTTATATCCATCCCATGATGCAAATGGGTGAATCTCATGAAAAGATACGAGCATTCAAACATTTTGCATAAAGAAAAGCAAACCTTTTTTTGCATTTCAGCATTATTTTAAGCACATTTTGACACCAAATCTGGGCTTTTCGTGAGATTCATCCATCAGCTGAAGTTCACGTGCCACGTCTTTAAACACTGTGTCCGCTATTTGCATTTTGGCTCACTAAACCTTCATGGGTAAACTAATAAAATCCGGTATAAAAGAACCACTGCAGTTCAGCATCTCGTATTAAATAACAAAGCTGCGTCTATGTACAGCAAAATAAAAGTGCTGGGACTGACATCCGTGTACAAGCCCACAGTGAAATCTGTGAATAATACTGGTAAAATAGAGCGATGCTCAGCGTCCTTTATACTTGCCCCGGCTCGTGTCTCGCCCCGTCACTAACACTGTGAGGAAGTGCAAGCGCAAGCACAAGCGAAGCCACGGCTCCGGCAGGGACTGAGGGGTTGTGAGAGGCTCGTAGGCTCCTCCTCTGTGCCAGCGCTGGTCTCAGATCAGTCTGGAGTTTCTCAGGAACTGAATGAGGACTTTGTAAATGAAGGTGTACTGTGAAAGCGTCTGTACCATCATCATGCGCTGCTGCCGCAGCAAGTTCAGAACAGTCGGGACGTCCAGCATCTGTCAGGAAACATAGGTACGTCAGTATTGAAACATGAGTATTTTACAGCAGTTTTCAATGCAGCCAATCCGAATTTAGAGTCTGAATTATGCGTTTTATTAGGCCTGGGCGATAAAACGGTATCGATATATATCGACGGTACACCTTCTTCGATAACAATATAAAAAATGTTTGATATATGCACGTGCTATGAGTGACGCAGACAGCACACACAAACATGAGTGCTGTGCCTGCGATGAGGAGATTGTGACTAAAATATTAGTCGAATTTAAAATAAACATTTGTATTTGAATGCAAAAAAAGTACAATCCAATGTTAGATGTGCGTCAGGGAGCGTCATCAGAGGAGCACGAGATGCGGAGATGATGCAAGTGACGTTGAAGTTTAATGTTTTGTTAGTCTAGCCCACGAGACGCGCCGCTGCTGCGTTATTCATTCAAAATATTAGAGAAATATAGAAGCTCAATGCGGGGAAGATCTTGATTAGGTTAAAACCGAAACCAAGCCATTTACACAGAACGCATATTCAGCACATTTTCTAGGCAGACAAATACGACTGCTGCACTCGCGTCTCACACAAGAGATGTAGCCATGCAAAATTAAAACGGTTTAAACTTTTAGAAAACACGTCGCAAATTTGTGGAGGTTTATTCCTTTTCACTGTGTCTCATATGTGTTTAAATGCAGTCTGTGAGAATGGCGCTTCGGCTCTTTGTATTAAGCAATGCATAAATACGTGATGCTGTTTTGTTCATAATTGTTTATGCAATTTACGAAATAATATTTGATTTATACGAGTTCATTTAGACGTAATGCACATTTTTTTTATAGACAGTTACTTCCTTAAGTTGACAATTTAATGTGCTGCATTATTTTGCTCATTGCGCCCTCGGGAGACAAGCCAAAAGTTTAATCTATTTAATCTGCATTTAAAACATTTTGTCGTTACTTCCTTGCATTGACAATTTAATGTGCTGAATTATTTTGCTCATTGCGCCCTCCTGTGGCCTCGGGAGACAAGCCAAAAGTTTAATCTATTTAATCTGCATTTAAAACATTTTGATTTGACTGTTAAAACAAAACAAATATTTGTTGTTTGTCTCAATAAATTGAGTTAATTAAAAAATACAGTGGTTAAATGTAAAAAAAAATTTCTATTGCTCTTTGTTTTAAAAAAGGTTATAAAAAATGTCAATAATGATCGATACCGAATGATATGAAACTTTATATTGTTGATAAATTTTTTAGCTATATCGCCCAGCCCTACGTTTTATAATATTAAATAAATAAGCAAAGGCAAGTTTTAAAAAAGCAGATTTCACATACAGTGATAATGCAAAGTGCATCACATAAAAATGATTTCAAAAATTGTATATGAAAAGGTTAAAAAAATTATAGAAACATAAATATTTATTAATTATATTTAATTACACCTCGGGAGACAAGCCAAAAGTTTAATCTATTTAATCTGCATTTAAAACATTTTGTTTTGACTGTTAAAACAAAACAAATATTTGTTGTTTGTCTCAATAAATTGAGTTAATTAAAAAATACAGTGGTTAAATGTAAAAAAAAATTTCTATTGCTCTTTGTTTTAAAAAAGGTTATAAAAAATGTCAATAATGATCGATACCGAATGATATGAAACTTTATATTGTTGATACATTTTTTTAGCTATATCGCCCAGCCCTACGTTTTATAATATTAAATAAATAAGCAAAGGCAAGTTTTAAAAAAAGCAGATTTCACATACAGTGATAATGCAAAGTGCATCACATAAAAATGATTTCAAAAATTGTATATGAAAAGGTTAAAAAAATTATAGAAACATAAATATTTATTAATTATATTTAATTACATAACATTTAATATTGAAATATAATAGTTAGAATATAATTAAATAATTAAGTCTTTGCGAAAACAGCTTCATGTTATGAAACACTTGAGTTAAACTTACTGATATCAGACTGATTCATTTATTTGCTACAAATCATTTACATAAAAATGATAAAAAAACCTGAATAAAAAAGGTAAATAAAAAAATTAGAAATATTGTATATTTTATATTATATTAAATTGCACAACATTTAATATACAAGTATACTAATTAAGATATAATAAATCATTTTGAATCTTTAAGTTTGAACTCAAGTCTTTAATAATATGAAGCTGTTTTCACACTGATATCAGACGGATTCATTCATTCACAACAAACAATTTACACGATGATTTAAAAGTTGTATATAAAAGGTACATAAAAATAATAGAAAAAATATATAAATATTAAAAATGCATAATATTAATAACATTTAATTAAATAACATTTAACATTAAAGTATAATAATTAAAATATAATGGAAATAAACAAGTCTTTAGGTTTGAACTCGAAGTGTTTCATAATATTTTCGCACTGATATCAGATTATTAGTAATTCACACAAATTATTAGATTTTTTTGCTCTGTTAATCACGTTTCAAATTAAGATTTAATTAAATAATTGTAATAAATTATTAAAATATTTAATAATTATTAAATTAATTGTAATAAATTATTTTTTAAATTAACGTTTTGATTTGATTTGAAAGTTTAAATTCCTTCAATGGATTAAAACGAGTTATTTTTAAATCAAATCTTTTTCTATTGTATTTCCAGTGAAAGTAATTAAGCCACCCCATATACCATATTTCATTTTGATGTAAACGAGGCATTCAAGTACAGTCTGTTCAATGTCTCTGTCTTAAGTTGCGTTGCAATCAGTGTTTGGAAAATTGTGAAATGGCATTTTCAGTGTTTCAGTGGCTAAATGTCCCCGAGTTACGTAACAGTACCACTGTCTGTCCTTCAGCGACCATCGGCTGTGATTTCGTCACATTAAATGTGCATACTAGGTCTAAGTGCAGTACAAACCTGTCCATCAGTCACATCCTGACATCTGCAGAGAATGTTGTCATCTCTATTCCCAGCAACCGTGTGTTTGTAAGCTTAGCAGAAGTGTAACATTTCTTTCTGCCAGTGGTAAGCAGTGTATGTCCTTTACCCTGGTAACCGTGACCACTCTGCCCTGAAAAGCTGGTGAAAGGCACTAAATCTCTCATGCGTTCATGCCACTGTAAGCACTGGACATGTGTACCTCATTATGTTCCAGACAAGCTATCATGATCTCAGACAGGATGACCACACCAGTGCGTCCCACCCCTGCGCTGCAGTGCACCAGGACCGGCAAGTTTGTGTTCTTTGGATCGCTGGAGCTGTTGGTGTGTCGCCTCACGGACTGGATCTCCTCCAAGTACGCTGAGACACAGAAATAGAGCGTTTTAAAGAGCCACGCCAGGCGAAAACACACAAGCTGCACAACAGAAAGAGACCAGCTAAGGGACACGCCGCAAGAATAGTCTTCTTGAAGTTTAAAGTATATAAACATCATCAAAATACTGTTTCTTGAATCATTATAATGGTGCTGAATAACACTGTTGGGATGATTTTAAGCAAACTTAACCAGTCATGTTTTACCCCAAAATCAGAAGGGAAAAAATATTTTGTATATTATTATGTTCATAATTATATGCTATGTTGGTTAATTATAAAACTATGTATAATGCACAACAATTTAAATCAAACAATAAGATTTTGTGACATTACTTTTAGGCACAGTGTTAAGAAAGATCATAAATAAATATATATATATTTTATTTTTTTGTCAATTAAAGATGTTATTTATTTTGTATTTATATATTATTTAATATACAGACTAATTGATCTTTAATATGACGATGATAAAACAAAGTTTTTGCATTAAGAAAAAAATGCATCATAATATACTGATTAAATATAATTGCATATATTAATGCAAAATAAAATATGTATTTAGGTATACATATTTTAGGTATATTTGACCCGGAAATATGAGCCGAAGATGTTTTGTGACCCACTTTACCAACTGCAACATGCTTAAGAGAATACTTTCACTTTTCTTTCTGGTTTACACTACACTAATGTCTTTATTTTTTCACATGCAGATCCTAACACCATTTGTGATGTCCTGTGTGCCAAAAGCAGTACATTTGATATAAAGAAAGCCCCTCATTAGTGCTGTACTTACAGAGAAAGCCTTTAAAGTCCTCCGGACAGCCGTGATCGGGCCAGTCTGTGTACTGCAGGTGCCAGACGGTTCGCTCCTGTCCTGTCAGGAGGTGTTTGATCTTCAGGCCCGTTGTGGCGTAGCACCCAGAGTCTGTGCGGAAGCGTGTGGTGATCTTAAATCGGCCGTATGTAACAGTGTTGTGGCGAGAGCCCAGACGAGGCCAATAGCGGAAACTCTTCTCACGACCCCCTTCCTGCAGGATGGGACACAAAACAATGACTTACACATCAGATTCAAGAGTGACACTGTATATAACAACCACTTAATTTGCATGCAGAGATCTTTTCAGATCACCTCCTCTGCTGTAACCATTGCGATGATGGCGACTCCTTGTTCCCAAACCATCTGCCAGAAGTCTTGGCAGGTGCTTGAGAGCGGACCCTGAGACGCGATATAACTCCACTCTTTACCTCTGACCGTAACCTGATGAATAAAGCAGCAGAAACTACAATATGAAGGCTGATTAATCTGATATAAAGCTGTAAGCAGAGCAATTATTGGTGTTCAAGTGCATCTAATTTAGGTAAATTAGAATAGAAATCTAAAATTGCACTTTTATACCCGTCCTATGCCTGATTTCCATAAAATGTTGCAAGCTTCTTTTGGACCATAAGATGCATGTTCTTACCTAATTTCATGAAGTTCAACGGTTTAGTTTAGAATACTTTGAAAAATTATGCACCTTTTAATGTCAGATCTCTACGATTATAGTTTGATGTTGCATGATCAGACATCATAATAATAATATTAAGAATAAGAATAGATTTTTAACTTATAATTGTACATTTCTTCTTTCAAATAAATTAAATTCATTATTTTACATATTTATATTAAATTATATTAACAATGATTTATTTTTGCTTTTTATACTCTAGTTCAACGTGTTTCAATAGTAATAATAATAATGATGATAATTTTTTTACTTATAATTGTATTTTTCTTATTCCAAATAAATTAAATAATTCATTATTTTATATATTTATATTATAATTATTTTTTATACTCTAGTTCAACGTGGTTAAAAAATATATTATTATTATTATTATTATCTCTAACTGTATTATAACAAACAATTTTAGGGCATAATACTAATAATTATTATTATTATTAATATAAAACTTTATTATTATTATTATAAAACTTATTACAAGATAACTTATTTCCAAGATTACAGTTTTATCTACACTGTGTGTTTTGGGGCACAATATTAATAATAATCTTAATAAATTAAGTTTATAAGTTATTATTATAATAAGTATTTTTCTCTATAAGTCTAATAAGTCTCTAAATATCCATGCATGATGTTATGGTCACAGATCTACAGTTCACCCTGATGTGCGAGGCGTTGATGTAGCCCGTGTTGTTCTCTTTGGTGGGCACCAGCTCCACACGCGTGTCGTCGTAGGGCAGGACGTCCTGGAAGCGGTTCCTGTCGCTGTTCTCGGGCATCTGAGCGATAGTGCACTCGCAGTTGGGCCGCTTCTTGGGCACATGCTCGTACTCGGTGAACACCATCCCCTGCTCCATGCGCTGCTCCAGTACCTTACACTGCAGGAAACACACAGGACGTGAGGCTCTGCTCATCCAGAACCGCCTACAACACGCTTACAATGAGTGCAGACGTATTTAAGAAAACTGAGTTGACTGGCTCTCAAAAAATCCCCACCTGAAAAGCCAATTAGTATTTTAGTTGTAAACAATCTGCCCTCAACAGTATTTGTCAAGTATGGTATCAGTTTATACTCCTACGAGATCTCTGAGGTCCGAAATCAACACCTCCTTTGTTTTACTAGGACAAAATACAAACACAGCCTTTTCGCGAGCCGGTCCAAAACTGTGGAGTGACCTCCCTCATACTATTAGATCTGTTAACTCACTACCGGGTTTCAAAGCTATGTTAAAAGCACATATTTTAAAGACTAATGAGGAGTTGTTGTGATGCAGGTTCAGTTATTTTAAATTGTGCCCATGTTGTTATGTGATTTGTGTTGTTATCTGTGACTATGTTTGTTTTTCATGTAATTTTATTGTGATATTGTGAAGCACTTTGGGCAACCTGGTGTTGTATTAAACTGTGCTTTATAAATAAACAAACCGAGCTGCTGCTTGATGCAATAATGATTCATTAAAACTAGATGTTATATTTCATAGTTTTGATTGATTTCATGAATTAATAATAACTGTAATAATAATAATAAATACATTAACATATTTAAAAATATAACTGAATATTTTTTTAAATATTAGAAAATAAATGATCATCTATAATATAATTTTTTATGAATGTATATTGTATACACTTATAACAACAACAACAATAAATAATAATAATGTTTTAATATATTCTAAAATATTTAAAACACAAAAATAGCAGAAATATAAATATTATCATATATGCAATAATATTTTTGATGACTTCAACAAATGTTACTATTAATAACACTTACAATAATAAAAGTAATTATGTAATAATAAATACAATAATATATTTAAATAATATATTGCAGAAGTGTAAACAATAATAATGATTTAATATATATATATATATATATAGATATATATCAGAACACATTTTAAAAATATTAGAAACAAAAATATTATATATTACACTAATAACAATCATAAAAATGTTCTAATAAATACAGTAATATATTTAAATAATATATTACAGAAGTGTATATATATATATATGCATATGCACACACACACATACATATGCATACACACATTTTTGATGACTTCACTATAAATGTTATAATTATTAAATACATTCATGCATTTAAAACATTTAATTTTTTTTAAATATTAGAAATATATAAATAAATTAAATATATGTATTTATTAAATGGACTAATACTTTAAAATTTGTATTAAAAATTGGAAAAATATCAATAATCAAAACTGTGCATATCCAAGCCTGGTTAACCCAACATCACTGACCATTTAAAAAAACTAAACAAACACCTTAGTCAACCACTAACTACTATTTCATCAACCAGAAAGCAGTACTCACCCGCTCGTCATTAGACGCGTTCTCCGGGTCGTCCTTCCCTTCATCGGGCAGAGGCATTCTGGACAGGCTCAGACCATTGAGAGCCGCCATCTTCAGGGGACCCATCTTCTTGACCTCGGAGCGTCCTTTCTTCATACCCTTCATCCCCGGAGCGAGCGATGGAGAGAGACAGAGAGAGAAACAGAGTCTGAGGATCAGCGTCTGAGAGACACAGTGGAGCAGAGCCACAGAATGCAGCCATTCGGGTCTGACGGTATTCTTCACATCACACGTGTAAAGTCAAGTGCTCGGCCTCACCCGGCGTACAAACACCTACTCTACATGCAGACGGAATGAAAATAAAAGCAACACCAGCTGGATCAAGTGCAATCACAAATCAGTTTGCATTTCCTTTCACAACTGAGCTGAACCGATCATTTCTATATCTGTGAATAAGGTCTCCGACTTATTGATAAAAGAGCAGCATGAACATTCTGCTAAACATCTTTTTTTTTATGCTCCACATGTTAAAAGTTGAGTAAATTACCGAAATCTTATTTTGAGGTTATTTTAAATAAAGAACTAAGTGTTTGAAAAAAAAAAAAAAAGAAAGTGCATTACAAATAAAAATTTTATTTTTACTGCATTAATACCAAAACTCAATAAATGATTACAGACGGGTGACAGGAATCAGTGTTATTTTTTTATTATTTAAATACTATTCTAATTTGATATATTATAATTATTAATATTTTAAATTAGTCTTTATTTTTATATTGTCTTTTATTTTAATTGTCAAGTTTTTTTGTTTTTGTCATATGTTATAAATATATATATATATATATATACACACACATGCATACAAATTAATGTATTTATATATTTCTAAAATATATTTTACTTTTAGCTTTAGTTAAGTATAACTAAAATGGGTTATTAATGGGATGAGGAGGTAGTATTTAGATCCTGGTTAAACCTCATTAGAAGAGACGGTGCAGCTAATTGTGGCGCTTCTCGTTAGTGAACACCTGAAAATGCTTACATAATGACTTAATGACCTCATCTGGATGGCTACACAAAATAATGGCGCCTTACATTGTGCTTATTCTGCTTTGGGCTAATTAAAACCCTGCAACTTTGCGTTTAAAAGCAAAAACCTCTCGCTTTTCACGTGAAGCATGGAGTATCCCAGAGTAAAAATGTCACTAAAGCAGACTAAACAGAAAAAAATATAAGGGGAAATTAATTACAAATTTGTATAAATGATATGTAATATATAAATATATATTTTTACATTAAAATGTAAAGCATAATGTTAATAATAATAATAATAATTATTATTATCATCATTAATTTATCTCATAAAAATGCTGAATATATATATTATTTTTGTAAATTACAATTCTGTTAAATACTTTTTTTATAATTATAATTTTAATAAAAAATATAGTAATATTTATTTTTTGTATATTTTATCTTATATTTTCCAGTTTTAGTATTTTTTGTGATTGTGAAGTGAAGTTCATGAACTATTTTGTCCGACGAAATCGAAACCTTTTAAATAAAAATAACAACAACAACAATAATTATTATTATTTTTAATTATAAAAATGCTGAATACATTACTTTTGTAAATTACAAATCTACTGTTAAAAAAACAATTTTAGAATTATAATTTTATAAAAATATATATTATAATCATTTTATTTTACACTACAGGTTAATATAATATTTGTCTACTTTTTTTTTTTTTTTTTTTTTCACGATTCTGATTCAATTCTGATCTTTAAGTGAAGTGATTAATCTTTTAAATTAAGAGTTTTATTTTGACTTTGTAGCTGACTGCACACATACCAGCTTCATCACTGTGTCTGTCACGCGAATCTGTTCCCCTTTCGGGCTCTGTCTTTACATTTATTTTGAAAGATCGCGATTATGGTAAGGAGCGTTACATTTCCAACGAGTGCTTGCGGTGTTCGGCCAATCACAGTGCACTGGGTCAGCTGGCCAATCAGAGCAGACAGCGCTTGTCGGAAGGAGGGACTTTGTAGAAAACGAAGCGTTTGAGAGAGGCGGGGCATAGAGGACCTACAATAATGTACAGTATTTTAAAAATCTTTCCAAAAATTCCTGGAATATTCCAAAAAATCCTGGAATGGTTCCAAAATATCTGGAATATTTCCGAAATTTACTGGAAATGTTCCACCTTTTTGCAACCCTAATATGCATGTCTTTATATTTTTTACTTTCAAACACTCAAACTCTCAAGCTTTTAACTTTATGTGAATGTGCAAAAAAAACTAAACTTAGTGTACGTTGCATTCCTAAATGCATGTTTAACTGATTCTGATTCAGTTCTGATCTTCAAGTGAACTTACCGCCGGTGGAAGACCATCGATGTTCCTTCTGGCAGGTGGCACGTCAGAGACGGGTCTCTTATAGACGTCCCTCTTCTGTCTCAAGCGTCCCTGTCCGCTCAGATCCCCCTCTGACACCGAGGGCACCATGTGTCCGGGCTCTCGCAGAGGCGGCAGCTGCCCCATGTCCTCTGGTTTGCGGATGATGGAATGGGGCTGGTACGCCAGAGGGCCCGTCTCCATACTGTGGCTGAACGGATAAGCAGGCGGATCTACGAGGGGCCGTCCCATCGGCGTCATGTGATGCTCGGGACCGCCCACAGCATCCTGAGACTGCGGTGTGTGTCGTCCGCTGTCGTCTTCGAACTCTTCTTCCTCACCGCTGCTGTGCACTAGCATCGTGGCGTCGGACAGGGATTTTTTGTGCCCGTAGATGACATCCTCCTTCATGACCGCATCCTCGGGTTTCATGACCTCCAGGGCGACGTTGATGTCAGAGCCGGATGCTGTAGGTGGCATCGCCTGGGCAACAGGGGGCGGGGTCTCAGCTGCTGATGCGGACGCCTGGGTAGTTGATGCAAAATTTTTTAATAAATAATAAAATCAATAATACGTTTTCTTAAATATAGTTAATTTAGTATCTGAGAATATTGCTAATAATTATATAAGAATTAACTATAAGCATTCTTAATTAAATATGTTATTAGATAATTAGCAAAATGCTGTTGAAAAGGGCTTTAAATGCATAACATGAAGATGAAGATGCACATACATGGGTGGTTGATGCATTAAATATTCATGAATTCATTCAAAATAGAATACAGAATCTTATATTATTAATGATTATATATGATTTTTATTTAATTAATTATATAAATTATATATTATTAATTGGCAAAATTCTGTTTAAATGTCTAACGTCACACCGAAGATACAGATATAAAATAAAATAAATTCTCTCAAATATAGTTTGAGCTAGAATATGCATACTGTCACATAAAATATAAATTAAATTAATTCAAAACAAATTATCTCAAATAGTTCAATCTAGAATCAGATATTATTAACTATAAATGATTACAATTATATAAGAAGTTATTCTTAGAAGTTATATAAGAAATTATGTAAGAATCAGCAAAACACTGCTGAAAATAATTTACAATGTGTATAACATCACAAATGAAAAATATATAAAGTATATATATATATATACACAATTTTATATATATTGTAATCATATAATAATGCTAATAATTATATAAGAATTTTATAATTAGTAGGATTTATATAAATATAATCATAGGATTTATCAACACACGTACTATTTAAACAATTCTCTTAAATATAATTCAATCAAGAATCACAGGAAGATAGATATATAGTTGGATAGATATATATTATTTATATATGTAATTATAAAACATTAAATTAAGATTTATATAAATCACAGAACTAACAAATGCTATTGAAAATAGGTTTAAACATTTTTAACATCACATGAATTAAATGAATTAAAAAAAAATCTAGAATAAGAGTTTAATATACATTATAATAATATAAATATATAAGAATTAATTATAGAATTAGGATTCGTATACAGAGCCGATCCTCCCTATACGCAAAATACGCAAGCTGCGTAGGGCCCCCGAAACACCAAGGGGCCCCCTTGCTCTCAAAGATGATTTAATTTTAGTTTCGTTTTTTAATTTGGCCAGCGGTTATGAAAACATGAATGATCATTTATTTTAATGGGGTGCGCTGTCGCCTTTTCTACATAACAATCAGTCAAATCATGTAATGTGAATGTCGTACAGTCTTGCTCGAGACTAAAAAAACGAGCTGAAAGCCGCGAAAGAGACACTGTTTCTCAAGCGCGTTCCGTGAGCGCGATTCGAGACGGAGTGAAACACGGACAAATGCGTTTCATTCATTCGTCCTTAACCACTCATATCCCCCCCCCCTGCCGACACTGACACAGTTTTGCGTAGGGCCCCCAGAAGTCTAGGATCGGCTCTGTTCGTATATAACTAAAGGTACATAAATTATAGAATAATTGAACAAACACTACTGAAAAGTTTTAAATGTGTATAACGTATAACTTCCCAAAATGACTCACCTTCCTCTCCATCAGCCTCATGTTCTCCAGGCCGTACGCCAGACCGGCGATCTCGATGGAGTTGCGCTTGTGCATGTGAGGCCGCCGGGTCGTGATGAGTGGTTCGCTCACTTCCTGCAACGAGTGCGCCACAGGCAGGCTGTCCTCCTGGAAGGTCTGCACCGAGTGATGGACGCGGCGCGTGATCAGATCCGGGTTGCTGCTGCTGACGTAGAGATGGCGGGACAAGTCCGGGGTGCTGTTGGCGGGTCGAGGGTGAGGGTAGGGATACGGCGGTGGCGGCCAATAAACCTGATTCCTGATTATGTTGGGCGGCGGATATTCCTGCGCCTGCTGGAGCTGGACGTTGGTGAGCTCGGGGACGCTGACGGCACCCACGACGGGTCGTCTCTCGGTGGGATAGGGGTACGGGGAGGGGCTGTGGAAGCTGTAGTTGAGGTGGAAGGGGTACTGGCCCGCGCCGTGCTCGCGGATCTCCGGCTGGCTGTACACGAGCGGGTCGGGCCGGCTGTAAGCGTACGAGTTGCCGATGTTGAGGTTCCTCATGGAGTGGCTCTGGCGCTCGGCCGGCGGGACCATCCCGAGGTTCTTCTGCCTCATGACCGCCTCGTAATCGGGAGTGGCGCGGTAGGACGGCGGGATCAGGGCGCTGTGCCGGTGGGAAGGCACGTAGTCGGGCCGCATGAGGTCACTTCCTGTGATGCTGGGGTTGGACGACATGGGTGACGGCTGCATGTAGTGCTGCGGGTTGTTGAGGGAGCTGGTGCTCTGGGCGCTGTAAACGCTGCCGTTACGCATTCGGCCGTTGTACTCGTGCGGAGAGCGGTCCAGACTGGTCTGGGAATGGTAGTAGAAACCGTTCTGGTTATTGATGTAAAGATTATCTGTAGGAAATACAAGAGAGGTGCGTCAGTTCTTATTATTTTTGTCTTGTTTACATATATCTAAACTTTCTTTAATCGAGATACATTCACTTGAGAAGCAAAATGACAGTCATTGCAAGTCAGCATCATTATGATGCAAAAATATTGTAAAGTTACATTTTTATAAAAGATTTTCATAATGTTTTTGATTTACTGGCTGATTTAAATAAAAAGAATATAATAAATAAAATACAAGAATGCTTATTTTACTTAGTATTTTTGTCTTTTTCCAGTAAAAACTTAAAATCAGAATAAATTAACTTGAGAAAAATGGCATAGGTTATTTTCACAAAAATTGATGACTTTTTCACCCACATTGTCCATGTTTTAATATTTATAGCAATTGTAGTTTTTGATTTACTGTCTACAATTTACCTTGTTTTAACTACAAAATATAATACATGAAATAAAATACAATACATTTCGTTGTAGTATTGGACTTAATGTTTATAATTTATCTTGATTTAAATAGAAAAATACAAAAATAAAAACCAAGATGCACTGCGATACTACGGTACAAAGTCAGTGGTTTGCATTTTGCACAGCATTAAATTTTTTGCATTGTGACATTTTCATGACAACTCTCAGCCACATTCTCAATATTATATATATATATATATATATATATATATATATACACACACAAAGATTGTAGCATTTGATTTACTGACTATAATTAGTCCTGATTAAAAATAAAATACTTAATGATCACAAAATAGTTAAAGTTATTTCAAATGTAATAACATTTCACAGTATTACTGTTTTGACTGTAATTTTGATCAAATAAATGCAGCCTTGACGAGCAGAAGAGACTTTAAAAAATATCTGCATTGTCGCATTGACATTTTTATGAGAATAGGGTATATTTTTACCCACATTCTCAATATTTAACTAATCACTATGATGCTGTAATGGGAAATTATTGTAAAGTTAAATATTTATTTTTTAAAAAGTAGTATTTGATTTACCGTCTACAAATTATCTTGATAAAATAAATTAAACTTGCCAAAAATGTAATGATCCAAAAAGGGCTGCATTTTATTTAAGAATTTTTAATTTTTTTTATTCACTGTGAAATGTGACCCGAGCATGTTGTCATGTCATTCCTTTAGAGAGTTATCAGGAGTTTCCCGTCACTCTGTAGCCCATGAGAAGCTCTGAGCAGTAATGCATTGACGCCCTCGTGCAGTCAGGCTCACCCCTTGTCAGCAGGCACAGAGGGACGACAGAGGTTTGGAAAACGAGGAAAAGAAAGAGAGAGAATGGACCTCTGGGAGCCCTCAGAGTTTGGGCCATCAGACAGCTCTCTGGAGACAGTAAACGGACAACGGTGAAGGAGGAGACCCACAAAACTACAGACGCACTGATGAAGAAGCCAATTACTGAATAAATTCAACATTTTTTTTTCATACTTTTTCCAGCAAGGATGCAGTCAAATGATCAAAAGTGACACACACATATACATATAATATACATATATATATATATATATATATATATAAATTGTATTTAAAATAAATGCTTTCTATTCTCAAAAGATGTTTCCCCAAAAGTTTGAAGTAAAATAACTGTTTTTAACATTGATAATAAGAAATGTTTCTCGATACATTAGAATGATTTCTGAAGATCATGTGACACTGAAGACTGGAGTAGTGGCACCTATTTCAGTATATATGTCCCAGCATAACGTGTGCCAAGCACATGCAAACCTCATCTGAAAGACCTTCTGAAACAGAACTTTTGCAGGACAGCCAAGAGCGTTTATGTTGCTCTGAGCCCAAAGCTGAAAGTCTGGTCATAAGTCACGTCAGGCGTTTGACAGCTTCCTTTGAAATCCTCTAACAGGAACCATCTGAACACATCTGATAATCACGAAGCCTCCTCACTGAACCTCACATAAACTGTAGCCAACAGTTTTTCAGGCTTTTCCCATTTTGCAAATAGCTACAGCCTCTCACCGGTAGTTTTGATAGAGCATGGTGACTTTTTGAGTGGCCTCTTCCACAACCCTTTCGTCCTGTATCCATGGCTGAGAAAAGCAGAGAAAGAGAGTAGAAATAATAGACTCATGAAATATCCTGCCGTCTTTATTCCTGGAATAGACAATAACATGTTCAATGATTACATACCATTGGAAAAAGCACAATTTTTTGAAGGAATTCCTGGGAATCATATCGATTGAAGTCCCCAAGGTCGGCTGGAACCAACAGACAAACAAAAGATTAGTGTTACATTAAAAAGCCTCAATTGATTCCTCAAAGGAAGACACATGGGGCGATATATTATTATTATTATTTTGTATGTACTAGATATACAATATCTGAAGATGCATATGACGCACATTCAAATCTCTAATCCTATGAGCAATATTATAATAAACTATGAGCAATATTAATAGAGATGAATTTGACTTTGCAAACACCAATTAAATTTGAAGTTATTTTACTAATTTTTATTTTACAAATTTTACTTATATTTCATTTTACAATTTATTTTGTGTATTTTTATATTTTTAGTTTATAACTTTAAATTTATTTTTAGATTTTATTTTGCAAATTATTTTATTTTTATTTTACAAATTATGTACTTATTTTTATTGTATTTTAAATATAATTTTATTATTTTTTATTTCATTTTACCAATTTGTTTATTTTTTTGCTAATTATTTTATGCATTTATTTTAATTTTATAAATTTATTTATATTTTACAAATTATTTTATATATTTTCAATTTATTTATTTTTTTTACACATTCTCATTCTGAATGAAGATGCATTGATTTTATGGGTTTGATGTTGGGTTTAAAATGTAAAATGTGAGCTGACACTCCTGCAAAATCATCTACAACATTTATAGAAATTGCACATCTAAATTTAGAAAAGCCAAGAGACGTTTTGTTATGGAAGGAATCGATTTAGCCTTTGTAACTGTAGTAGCTCAACATTAACAGCATGTCTAATCAGCCCGTTAGAAATGTTCACAGCTATGCTGACAATTCGAAACATTACCATCACGTGAAGCCTCCTTACACAGCAATGCTAGTGCACAAAAATAACTCCCACTGAATATGTGTGGCCTCATCGAAATGACACAAACCACGTGAAGACAACAAAGGCCTTTTGACAGTGCAAATACGGGAACTATTTTTTTGATCTGGCTGTGACTGCGAGTGACGTCAGTTCCTCTGCTATGCTAACAGCAGTCCAGTAACTGGTGCTGCCACATATATCTTTGCCAGCAGCATATGAGATTCTTGTGTTGGGTAAAAGCTAAAGCCTGGCAGCACAGCTTGATAAATGGTGCTCTGATTTTCTAGACTCGCAGCCCATAGAAATATAAAACCGTACCTTCATGATGGAGTATCTGAACCCGTGAACCAGACACTGGCCGAACATTATCTTAAGAATGTTAAAGCAAATGTTCTCTTGCAACATCAACTTATAACTGCATCTCAAAACACCTTCCACATTATATTAAATGGATCTGAGAGTGAAAGGGAAATTTTCATCGAATGATGACCTGTATATGACTTCAAAACGCTTAGTAGGGCTGCGTATTGACACAAAATTCATGATTTGATTCATACGGGAACTATTTTTTTGATCTGGCTGTGACTGCGAGTGACGTCAGTTCCTCTGCTATGCTAACAGCAGTCCAGTAACTGGTGCTGCCACATATATCTTTGCCAGCAGCATATGAGATTCTTGTGTTGGGTAAAAGCTAAAGCCTGGCAGCACAGCTTGATAAATGGTGCTCTGATTTTCTAGACTCGCAGCCCGTAGAAATATAAAACCGTACCTTCATGATGGAGTATCTGAACCCGTGAACCAGACACTGGCCGAACATTATCTTAAGAATGTTAAAGCAAATGTTCTCTTGCAACATCAACTTATAACTGCATCTCAAAACACCTTCCACATTATATTAAAGGGATCTGAGAGTGAAAGGGTAATTTTAATCGAATGATGACCTGTATATGACTTCAAAACGCTTAGTAGGGCTGCGTATTGACACAAAATTCATGATTTGATTCGGTTCACAAGCTTTGATTTGACATCGATTCATTTAGTATCGATTCACAATAAATCAATTCATTTGATTTAATATTGATTATTATTGATTTCATATTAAATATGAATCTAACTGTCAGCTAGTAGACTACTATAATATTAAAGTAATTTGTATACACTTTAATATGTATACATATATTAATATGTATGTGATTTATATATTTAAACTGCACAATAAAGACATTTTATTATCATAATGACATTCTAATAACTTTTTAATGATATTATGTTTCTTATATTTTTTTTATATTTAAATAAATATTTAAACAGTTGCTGACAAAAACATGCTTTAATTTATTTAAACAAAATATTGAAGAACAGGTAAAAATGAACGACTGATTTATATAGAATCATCTAAATTGCACATAAGGCAGTTTTAATAAACATTTAAACAGTGACTGTCATAAAAACTTGTTTTCATGGCTGATTTATTCAAACAAACATACAGAGATATTAAAGAAGTAAAACATTTAATAAATATATAATATAGTGCATATATTTAGCAAAATGCTAAATGAGTTATTTTTCTAATTGAATAATGAGTCTATTGGCATTTATGGGCAAATATATCTCAGATTGTTTTCTGAAAGAAGAAAATCATACACAGCTAGGATGGCTTAAGGGTGAGTAAATCATGGGGTCATTTCAATTTTTGGGTGAACTATCGCTTTAACGATAACTAAATCATCTGAAACTGGGGACAGCGCAGCCCTTGGCCTGAACCAATCATAATTTCTCAGCATACTTGAAATATCAGGAAAAAAGTACCTTGCACAGCCAAGCTGGCCAAATGAATGGCCTGCTCAATGGAGCACGGGATCTTCCCCTCCAGAACGTCTTTCTTCAGCTGGAGATAATGCTGGTATCTGCAGAAAACAGGAAGTGAGTAAAAGCGTCCTAACAGCACTGATGAGACCGTTTTAAACATATTCTCATCCTTAACCTGGTTATCTCTTGTTGTAACTGTGTAACAGACGACACGTAGAACACCACCCCAAAGTAAACGGTCGGCTCCAGTCCGTACTTGTCAAGCTGTTTCTTCAGCGGCTTCCCCAGATCAATCCATCTCTGCTGGTTTTGTTTGTTGCAGTACCAGAGGCTGAAATACGTTATCTGGGGAATGAACAGAATTTCACTGATTGCTCTTTCACTCGTGAGAAACAACAGGCCGGACCTCGTGTTTAACTTCAAATGAGTATTTCTGGAGGTGAAGACTGGGCATATTCTCAACGTTTTGACTAACTCTTTAGCAAAAGAGGAGAGACGTGACATCCTAAAAAAATGTCTTTATATAATTACACATTATGAGCTCAGACTAACTGAGATACTACATGCATGGAACATTTGTACTGTCACATTTGTACACGTCACACAGCAGGATGGTTATTTGAATCTCCAAAAATAGCTACATGTATAGGTGATTAAAACAAGTGAAAAAGCTGAACAGCAATAATGACAAGCTACAGCATCACTTTATGCATTCATACGCATTTAACCTAAAAGCTTGACGCTAAAAAAAAAAGAAAAAAAAAAAGACTATGCGTGTCAACTTTCCAGGCTACAACTGTTTATCTTAACTATTTTAACTATTTTTTTTAAATTACATTAAATAATTATTATACACACAGTTTGTATGATTCATATTAAGCTCTAAACTACAAGCATGGAATATTTCTACTTTTAAAAATTAATATTAAAGCACAAGACTATCAAAAAATAGCAAAATAGTAATTAAAACAGGTGAAAACCTGAAAGGAAATAGTGTCCAGTTACAGACTCTAAAATATGCGCTTTATTTTATGAATTCATAAAAAGACATATATGTCAAAATGTATTATGCTTTCAAGCTCACCTGCAAAATCCAAAATGGACATAATATTTGTCAACTTTATATGTTTTTCCAATTAATAATACTGATTCTACTAAGTTAAAAAAAAAAAAATTTGAAAAACTTAGTTCACCCAAAAATGAAAATTAGCCCAAAAATTACTCACCCTCAAGTCATCTTAGGTGTATATGACTTTCTTCTAGAGTTATATTAAAAATTGTCTTTGGTCTTTCAAGCTGTTTCATGGCACTCAGCGGGTGTTGCATGCATCAGTCCAAAAGCAGTTAAATAAAATGCGCCCATCCATAAAAAAAAAAAAGTGTCTCACACGGCTCCGGGGGGTGAACAAAGGCCTCCTGTAGCAAATCAATGCGTTTTTGTAAGAAAAATATCCATATTCAAGACGTAATAATCACTTTAATGTAGCTAAAGTGGCATTAAACAGCTTTAAAGATCAAAGACAATTTTTTATATAACTCCGACTGGATTCGTCTGAAAGAAGAAAGTCATATACACCTAGGATGACTTGAGGGTGAGTAATTTATGGGTGAACTAACCCTTTAAACTACACATTTCATCACGCTATACTTCATCTATAACTATTTTAATCAACATTTTTCAAATTCCTTTATACAAGCTGTTTTTTATGACTCATTAAGTCACACACTACTTGCATTAAATTTAAATCCATATCAAAATGCAAGACTAGATGATTTAAATTATGGCTGGACGATATGGCCAAAATTGATATCACGGTATATTTCTTCATTTCGGTCGATACGATATAATTCCGATATCAATATGAACACTATTTATCTGAAATAGAAATCTTTTGTAACATTATAAATGCCTTTATCATCACTTTTGATCAGTTTTAAGCATCCTTGCCAAATAAAAGTATTAATTTCTATCATTTCTTTCCCAAAAAATTTATAAACAGCCTTGGTGAGCAGAAGAGAATTCTTAAAAAATATATATATAACAACAAAACCTGGAAATGTTGCCGGAGACCAAGGTTATTATAGTTTTGCATTTTTAAATTCATTTTATTTTAATATCGTTTTCAAATTTGCAATAAAATTTAGTTTAGTTTTTTTTTACACGTCTAGCGACACCAAATTAAAGCATGCAGAGATTGATTGGATGGTAAAAGTATACAAATACACACCAAAATCAAGCAGTCATGCCTTTTTAAATCTACACAAGTTGCGCTTACATTATATGTAAAACGCACTAGACTGAATGATAAATGTGTGTTGTGATATTTAATTTGAAAATAAATGTAGCTAATTTCTTTATATTTATAGCCTATGTCTTTCATCTTATTTAACTGTAATCACTGTCGTGTCTTGCTCACTTTCCCGCGAACAAACGTGCATAAATAAG